>NW_027045279.1:0-108391 GCF_963576615.1 Watersipora subatra
AAACTTCCAATTTCAACCAAACATGCTAGAAATGCTCCAATTGAGCTAATTCGCTTTTTGTGAGAATACTACAAACGTCTGACAAAACTGAAAAATGTAAATTTCCAATTTCAACCAAACATGCTAGAAATGCTCCAATTGAGCTAATTAGCTTATTGTGAGAATATCACAAACGTCTGACAAAAGTGAAAAATGTAAATTTCCAATTTCAACCAAACGTGCTAAAAATACTCCAATTGAGCTAATTAGCTTATTGTGAGAATATTACAAACGTCTGACAAAAGTGAAAAATGTAAAATTCCAATTTCAACCAAACATGCTAGAAATGGTCCAATTGAGCTAATTAGCTTATTGTGAGAATATTACAAACGTCTGACAAAACTGAAAAATGTAAATTTCCAATTTCAACCAAACATGCTAGAAATGCTCCAATTGAGCTAATTAGCTTATTGTGAGAATATTGCAATTGTCTGACAAAAGTGAAAAATGTAAATTTCCAATTTCAACCAAACATGCTAGAAATGCTCAAATTGCGCAAATAAGCCTACTGTAAGAATTTTACAAACGTCTGACAAAACTGAAAAATGTAAATTTCCAATTTCAACCAAACATGCTAGAAATGCTCTAATTGAGCTAATTAGCTTATTGTGAGAATATTACAAACGTCTGACAACACTGAAAAATGTAAATTTCTAATTTCAACCAAAAATGCTAGAAATGCTCCAATTGAGCTAATTAGCTTATTGTGAGAATATTGCAATTGTCTGACAAAAGTGAAAAATGTAAATTTCCAATTTCAACCAAACATGCTAGAAATGCTCCAATTGAGCTAATTAGCTTATTGTGAGAATACTACAAACGTCTGACAAAACTGAAAAATGTAAATTTCCAATTTCAACCAAACATGCTAGAAATGCTCCAATTGAGCTATTTAGCTTATTGAGAAAATATTGCAATTGTCTGACAAAACTGAAAAATGTAAATTTCCAATTTCAACCAAACATGCTAGAAATGCTCCAATTGAGCTAATTAGCTTATTGTGAGAATATTACAAACGTCTAACAAATTTGAAAAATGTAAATTTCCAATTTCAACCAAACATGCTAGAAATGCTCCAATTGAGCTAATTAGCTTATTGTGAGAATATTGCAATTGTCTGACAAAAGTGAAAAATGTAAATTTCCAATTTCAACCAAACATGTTAGAAATGCTCCAATTGAGCTAATTAGCTTATTGTGAGAATACTACAAACGTCTGACAAAACTGAAAAATGTAAATTTCCAATTTCAACCAAACATGCTAGAAATACTCCAATTGAGCTAATTAGCTTATTGAGAGAATATTGCAATTGTCTGACAAAACTGAAAAATGTAAATTTCCAATTTCAACCAAACATGCTAGAAATGCTCCAATTGAGCTAATTAGCTTATTGTGAGAATATTACAAACGTCTAACAAAATTGAAAAATGTAAATTTCCAATTTCAACCAAACATGCTAGAAATGCTCCAATTGAGCTAATTAGCTTATTGTGAGTATATTGCAATTGTCTGACAAAAGTGAAAAATGTAAATTTCCAATTTCAACCAAACATGTTAGAAATGCTCCAATTGAGCTAATTAGCTTATTGTGAGAATATTACAAACGTCTGACAAAAGTGAAAAATGTAAATTTCCAATTTCAACCAAACATGCTAGAAATGCTCCAATTGAGCTAATTAGCTTATTGTGAGAATATTACAAACGTCTAACAAAATTGAAAAATGTAAATTTCCAATTTCAACCAAACATGCTAGAAATGCTCCAATTGAGCTAATTAGCTTATTGTGAGAATACTACAAACGTCTGACAAAAGTGAAAAATGTAAATTTCCAATTTCAACCAAACATGCTAGAAATACTCCAATTGAGCTAATTAGCTTATTGAGAGAATATTGCAATTGTCTGACAAAACTGAAAAATGTAAATTTCCAACTTCAACCAAACATGCTAGAAATGCTCCAATTGAGCTAATTAGCTTATTGTGAGAATATTACAAACGTCTAACAAAATTGAAAAATGTAAATTTCCAATTTCAACCAAACATGCTAGAAATGCTCCAATTGAGCTAATTAGCTTATTGTGAGAATATTGCAATTGTCTGACAAAAGTGAAAAATGTAAATTTCCAATTTCAACCAAACATGCTAGAAATGCTCAAATTGCGCAAATAAGCCTACTGTAAGAATTTTACAAACGTCTGACAAAACTGAAAAATGTAAATTTCCAATTTCAACCAAACATGCTAGAAATGCTCCAATTGAGCTAATTAGCTGATTGTGAGAATATTACAAACGTTTGACGACACTGAAAAATGTAAATTTCTAATTTCAACCAAAAATGCTAGAAATGCTCCAAATGAGCTAATTAGCTTATTGAGAGAATATTGCAATTGTCTGACAAAAGTGAAAAATGTAAACTTCCAATTTCAACCAAACATGCTAGAAATGCTCCAATTGAGCTAATTCGCTTTTTGTGAGAATACTACAAACGTCTGACAAAACTGAAAAATGTAAATTTCCAATTTCAACCAAACATGCTAGAAATGCTCCAATTGAGCTAATTAGCTTATTGTGAGAATATCACAAACGTCTGACAAAAGTGAAAAATGTAAATTTCCAATTTCAACCAAACGTGCTAAAAATACTCCAATTGAGCTAATTAGCTTATTGTGAGAATATTACAAACGTCTGACAAAAGTGAAAAATGTAAAATTCCAATTTCAACCAAACATGCTAGAAATGGTCCAATTGAGCTAATTAGCTTATTGTGAGAATATTACAAACGTCTGACAAAACTGAAAAATGTAAATTTCCAATTTCAACCAAACATGCTAGAAATGCTCCAATTGAGCTAATTAGCTTATTGTGAGAATATTGCAATTGTCTGACAAAAGTGAAAAATGTAAATTTCCAATTTCAACCAAACATGCTAGAAATGCTCAAATTGCGCAAATAAGCCTACTGTAAGAATTTTACAAACGTCTGACAAAACTGAAAAATGTAAATTTCCAATTTCAACCAAACATGCTAGAAATGCTCTAATTGAGCTAATTAGCTTATTGTGAGAATATTACAAACGTCTGACAACACTGAAAAATGTAAATTTCTAATTTCAACCAAAAATGCTAGAAATGCTCCAATTGAGCTAATTAGCTTATTGTGAGAATATTGCAATTGTCTGACAAAAGTGAAAAATGTAAATTTCCAATTTCAACCAAACATGCTAGAAATGCTCCAATTGAGCTAATTAGCTTATTGTGAGAATACTACAAACGTCTGACAAAACTGAAAAATGTAAATTTCCAATTTCAACCAAACATGCTAGAAATGCTCCAATTGAGCTATTTAGCTTATTGAGAGAATATTGCAATTGTCTGACAAAACTGAAAAATGTAAATTTCCAATTTCAACCAAACATGCTAGAAATGCTCCAATTGAGCTAATTAGCTTATTGTGAGAATATTACAAACGTCTAACAAAATTGAAAAATGTAAATTTCCAATTTCAACCAAACATGCTAGAAATGCTCCAATTGAGCTAATTAGCTTATTGTGAGAATATTGCAATTGTCTGACAAAAGTGAAAAATGTAAATTTCCAATTTCAACCAAACATGTTAGAAATGCTCCAATTGAGCTAATTAGCTTATTGTGAGAATACTACAAACGTCTGACAAAACTGAAAAATGTAAATTTCCAATTTCAACCAAACATGCTAGAAATGCTCCAATTGAGCTAATTAGCTTATTGTGAGAATATTACAAACGTCTAACAAAATTGAAAAATGTAAATTTCCAATTTCAACCAAACATGCTAGAAATGCTCCAATTGAGCTATTTAGCTTATTGTGAGTATATTGCAATTGTCTGACAAAAGTGAAAAATGTAAATTTCCAATTTCAACCAAACATGTTAGAAATGCTCCAATTGAGCTAATTAGCTTATTGTGAGAATATTACAAACGTCTGACAAAAGTGAAAAATGTAAATTTCCAATTTCAACCAAACATGCTAGAAATGCTCCAATTGAGCTAATTAGCTTATTGTGAGAATATTAGAACTGTCTGACAACACTGAAAAATGTAAATTTCCAATTTCAACCAAACATGCTAGAAATGCTCCAATTGAGCTAATTAGCTTATTGTGAGAATACTACAAACGTCTGACAAAACTGAAAAATGTAAACTTTCAATTTCAACCAAACATGGTAGAAATGCTCTAATTGAGCTAATTAGCTTATTGAGAAAATATTGCAATTGTTTGACAAAAGTGAAAAATGTAAATTTCCAATTTCAACCAAACATGCTAGAAATGCTCCAATTGAGCTAATTAGCTTATTGTGAGAATATTACAAACGTCTGACAAAAGTGAAAAATGTAAATTTCCAATTTCAACCAAACATGCTGGAAATGCTCCAATTGAGCTAATTAGCTTATTGAGAGATTATTGCAATTGTTTGACAAAAGTGAAAAATGTAAATTTCCAATTTCAACCAAACGTGCTAAAAATGCTCCAATTGAGCTAATTAGCTTATTGTGAGAATATTACAAACGTCTGACAAAACTGAAAAATGTAAATTTCCAATTTCAACCAAAAATGCTAGAAATGCTCCAATTGAGCTAATTAGCTTATTGTGAGAATATTACAAACGTCTGACAACACTGAAAAATGTAAATTTCTAATTTCAACCAAACATGCTAGAAATGCTCCAATTGAGCTAATTAGCTTATTGTGAGAATATTACAAACGTCTGACAAAAGTGAAAAATGTAAATTTCCAATTTCAACCAAACATGCTAGAAATGCTCCAATTGAGCTAATTAGCTTATTGAGAGAATATTGCAATTGTTTGACAAAAGTGAAAAATGTAAATTTCCAATTTCAACCAAACGTGCTAGAAATGCTCCAATTGAGCTAATTAGCTTATTGTGAGAATATTACAAACGTCTGACAAAAGTGAAAAATGTAAATTTCCAATTTCAACCAAACATGCTAGAAATGCTCCAATTGAGCTAATTAGCTTATTGTGAGAATATTGCAAACGTCTGACAAAAGTGAAAAATGTAAACTTCTAATTTCAACCAAACATGCTAGAAATGCTCCAATTGAGCTAATTAGCTTATTGTGGGAATATTACAAACGTCTGACAAAAGTGAAAAATGTAAATTTCCAATTTCAACCAAACATGCTAGAATTGCTCCAATTGAGCTAATTAGCTTATTGTGAGAATATTGCAATTGTCTGACAAAAGTGAAAAATTTAAATTTCCAATTTCAACCAAACATGCTAGAAATGCTCCAATTGAGCTAATTAGCTTATTGTGAGAATATTACAAACGTCTGACAACACTGAAAAATGTAAATTTCCAATTTCAACCAAACATGCTAGAAATGCTCCAATTGAACTAATTAGCTTATTGTGAGAATATTGCAATTGTCTGACAAAAGTGAAAAATGTAAATTTCCAATTTCAACCAAACATGCTAGAAATGCTCAAATTGCGCAAATAAGCCTACTGTAAGAATTTTACAAACGTCTGACAAAAGTGAAAAATGTAAATTTTCAATTTCAACCGAACATGCTAGGAATGCTCCAATTGAGCTAATTAGCTTATTGTGAGAATATTACAAACGTCTGACAACACTGAAAAATGTAAATTTCTAATTTCAGCCAAAAATACTAGAAATGCTCCAAATGAGCTAATTAGCTTATTGAGAGAATATTGCAATTGTCTGACAAAAGTGAAAAATGTAAACTTCCAATTTCAACCAAACATGCTAGAAATGCTCCAATTGAGCTAATTAGCTTATTGTGAGAAAACTACAAACGTCTGACAAAACTGAAAAATGTAAATTTCCAATTTCAACCAAACATGCTAGAAATGCTCCAATTGAGCTAATTAGCTTATTGAGAGAATATTGCAATTGTCTGACAAAACTGAAAAATGTAAATTTCCAATTTCAACCAAACATGCTAGAAATGCTCCAATTGAGCTAACTAGCTTATTGTGAGAATATTGCAATCGTCTAACAAAATTGAGAAATGTAAATTTCCAATTTCAACCAAACATGCTAGAAATGCTCCAATTGAGCTATTTAGCTTATTGTGAGAATATTGCAATTGTCTGACAAAAGTGAAAAATGTAAATTTCCAATTTCAACTAAACATGCTAGAAATGCTCCAATTGAGCTAATTAGCTTATTGTGAGAATATTACAAACGTCTGACAAAACTGAAAAATGTAAATTTCCAATTTCAACCAAACATGCTAGAAATGCTCCAATTGAGCTAATTAGCTCATTGTGAGAATATTACAAACGTCTGACAACACTGAAAAATGTAAATTTCAAATTTCAACCAAACATGCTAGAAATGCTCCAATTGAGCTAATTAGCTTATTGTGAGAACATTACAAACGTCTGACAAAACTGAAAAATGTAAATTTCCAATTTCAACCAAACATGCTAGAAATGCTTCAATTGAGCTAACTAGCTTATTGAGAGAATAATGCAATTGTCTGACAAAACTGAAAAATGTAAAATTCCAATTTCAACCAAACATGCTAGAAATGCTCCAATTGAGCTAATAAGCTTATTGTGGGAATATTACAAACGTCTGACAAAAGTGAAAAATGTAAAATTCCAATTTCAACCAAACATGCTAGAATTGCTCCAATTGAGCTAATTAGCTTACTGTGAGCATATTGCAATTGTCTGACAAAAGTGAAAAATGTAAATTTCCAATTTCAACCAAACATGCTAGAAATGCTCCAATTGAGCTAATTAGCTTATTGTGAGAATATTACAAACGTCTGACAACACTGAAAAATGTAAATTTCCAATTTTAACCAAGCATGCTAGAAATGCTCCAATTGAGCTAATTAGCTTATTGTGAGAATATTACAAACGTCTGACAACACTGAAAAATGTAAATTTCCAATTTCAACCAAACATGCTAGAAATGCTCCAATTGAGCTAATTAGCTTATTGTGAGAACATTACAAACGTCTGACAAAACTGAAAAATGTAAATTTCCAATTTCAACCAAACATGCTAGAAATGCTCCAATTGAGCTAACTAGCTTATTGAGAGAATATTGCAATTGTCTGACAAAACTGAAAAATGTAAAATTCCAATTTCAACCAAACATGCTAGAAATGCTCCAATTGAGCTAATTAGCTTATTGTGGGAATATTACAAACGTCTGACAAAAGTGAAAAATGTAAATTTCCAATTTCAACCAAACATGCTAGAAATGCTCCAATTGAGCTAATTAGCTTATTGTGAGAACATTACAAACGTCTGACAAAACTGAAAAATGTAAATTTCCAATTTCAACCAAACATGCTAGAAATGCTCCAATTGAGCTAACTAGCTTATTGAGAGAATATTGCAACTGTCTGACAAAACTGAAAAATGTAAAATTCCAATTTCAACCAAACATGCTAGAAATGCTCCAATTGAGCTAATTAGCTTATTGTGGGAATATTACAAACGTCTGACAAAAGTGAAAAATGTAAATTTCCAATTTCAACCAAACATGCTAGAAATGCTCCAATTGAGCTAATTAGCTTATTGAGAGAATATTGCAATTGTTTGACAAAAGTGAAAAATGTAAATTTCTAATTTCAACCAAACGTGCTAGAAATGCTCCAATTGAGCTAATTAGCTTATTGTGAGAATATTACAAACGTCTGACAAAAGTGAAAAATGTAAACTTCCAATTTCAACCAAACATGCTAGAAATGCTCCAATTGAGCTAATTAGCTTATTGTGAGAATATTGCAATTGTCTGACAAAAGTGAAAAATGTAAATTTCCAATTTCAACCAAACATGCTAGAATTGCTCCAATTGAGCTAATTAGCTTATTGTGAGAATATTGCATTTGTCTGACAAAAGTGAAAAATGTAAATTTCCAATTTCAACCAAACATGCTAGAAATGCTCCAATTGCGCAAATAAGCCTACTGTAAGAATTTTACAAACGTCTGACAAAACTGAAAAATGTAAATTTCCAATTTCAACCAAACATGCTAGAAATGCTCCAATTGAGCTAATTAGCTTATTGTGAGAATATTGCAATTGTCTGACAAAAGTGAAAAAGGTTAATTTCCATTTTCAACCCAACATGCTACAAATGCTCAAATTGCGCAAATAAGCATACTGTAAGAATTTTACAAACGTCTGACAAAACTGAAAAATGTAAATTTCCAATTTCAACCAAACACGCTAGAAATGCTCCAATTGAGCTAATTAGCTTATTGTGAGAATATTACAAACGTCTGACAACACTGAAAAATGTAAATTTCTAATTTCAACCAAAAATGCTAGAAATGCTCCAAATGAGCTAATTAGCTTATTGAGAGAATATTGCAATTGTCTGACAAAAGTGAAAAATGTAAACTTCCAATTTCAACCAAACATGCTAGAAATGCTCCAATTGAGCTAATTAGCTGATTGTGGGAATATTACAAACGTCTGACAAAAGTGAAAAATGTAAATTTCCAATTTCAACCAAACATGCTAGAATTGCTCTAATTGAGCTAATTAGCTTATTGTGAGAATATTGCAATTGTCTGACAAAAGTGAAAAATGTAAATTTCCAATTTCAACCAAACGTGCTAGAAATGCTCCAATTGAGCTAATTAGCTTATTGTGAGAATATTACAAACGTTTGACAACACTGAAAAATGTAAATTTCGAATTTCAATTAAACATCCTAGAAATGCTCCAATTGAGCTAATTAGCTTATTGTGAGAATATTGCAATTGTCTGACAAAAGTGAAAAATGTAAATTTCCAATTTCAACCAAACATGCTAGAAATGCTCAAACTGCGCAAATAAGCCTACTGTAAGAATTTTACAAACGTCTGACAAAACTGAAAAATGTAAATTTCCAATTTCAACCAAACATGCTAGAAATGCTCCAATTGAGCTAATTAGCTTATTGTGAGAATATTGCAATTGTCTGACAAAAGTGAAAAATGTAAACTTCCAATTTCAACCAAACATGCTAGAAATGCTCCAATTGAGCTAATCAGCCTATTGTGAGAAAACTACAAACGTCTGACAAAACTGAAAAATGTAAATTTCCAATTTCAACCAAACATGCTAGAAATGCTCCAATTGAGCTAATTAGCTTATTGTGAGAATATTACAAACGTCTAACAAAATTGAAAAATGTAAATTTCCAATTTCAACCAAACATGCTAGAAATGCTCCAATTGAGCTAATTAGCTTATTGTGAGAATATTGCAATTGTCTGACAGAAGTGAAAAATGTAAATTTGCGATTTCAACCAAACATGCTAGAAATGCTCCAATTTGGCTAACTAGCTTATTGTGAGAATATTACAAACGTCTGACAACACTGAAAAATGTAAATTTCCAATTTCAACCAAACATGCTAGAAATGCTCCAATTGAGCTAATTAGCTTATTGTGAGAATATTGCAATTGTCTGACAAAAGTGAAAAATGTAAATTTCCAATTTCAACCAAACATGCTAGAATTGCTCCAATTGAGCTAATTAGCTTACTGTGAGAATATTGCAATTGTCTGACAAAAGTGAAAAATGTAAATTTCCAATTTCAACCAAACATGCTAGAAATGCTCCAATTGAGCTAATTAGCTTATTGTGAGAATATTACAAACGTCTGACAACACTGAAAAATGTAAATTTCCAATTTTAACCAAGCATGCTAGAAATGCTCCAATTGAGCTAATTAGCTTATTGTGAGAATATTACAAACGTCTGACAACACTGAAAAATGTAAATTTCCAATTTCAACCAAACATGCTAGAAATGCTCCAATTGAGCTAATTAGCTTATTGTGAGAACATTACAAACGTCTGACAAAACTGAAAAATGTAAATTTCCAATTTCAACCAAACATGCTAGAAATGCTCCAATTGAGCTAACTAGCTTATTGAGAGAATATTGCAATTGTCTGACAAAACTGAAAAATGTAAAATTCCAATTTCAACCAAACATGCTAGAAATGCTCCAATTGAGCTAATTAGCTTATTGTGGGAATATTACAAACGTCTGACAAAAGTGAAAAATGTAAATTTCCAATTTCAACCAAACATGCTAGAAATGCTCCAATTGAGCTAATTAGCTTATTGTGAGAACATTACAAACGTCTGACAAAACTGAAAAATGTAAATTTCCAATTTCAACCAAACATGCTAGAAATGCTCCAATTGAGCTAACTAGCTTATTGAGAGAATATTGCAACTGTCTGACAAAACTGAAAAATGTAAAATTCCAATTTCAACCAAACATGCTAGAAATGCTCCAATTGAGCTAATTAGCTTATTGTGGGAATATTACAAACGTCTGACAAAAGTGAAAAATGTAAATTTCCAATTTCAACCAAACATGCTAGAAATGCTCCAATTGAGCTAATTAGCTTATTGAGAGAATATTGCAATTGTTTGACAAAAGTGAAAAATGTAAATTTCTAATTTCAACCAAACGTGCTAGAAATGCTCCAATTGAGCTAATTAGCTTATTGTGAGAATATTACAAACGTCTGACAAAAGTGAAAAATGTAAACTTCCAATTTCAACCAAACATGCTAGAAATGCTCCAATTGAGCTAATTAGCTTATTGTGAGAATATTGCAATTGTCTGACAAAAGTGAAAAATGTAAATTTCCAATTTCAACCAAACATGCTAGAATTGCTCCAATTGAGCTAATTAGCTTATTGTGAGAATATTGCATTTGTCTGACAAAAGTGAAAAATGTAAATTTCCAATTTCAACCAAACATGCTAGAAATGCTCCAATTGCGCAAATAAGCCTACTGTAAGAATTTTACAAACGTCTGACAAAACTGAAAAATGTAAATTTCCAATTTCAACCAAACATGCTAGAAATGCTCCAATTGAGCTAATTAGCTTATTGTGAGAATATTGCAATTGTCTGACAAAAGTGAAAAAGGTTAATTTCCATTTTCAACCCAACATGCTACAAATGCTCAAATTGCGCAAATAAGCATACTGTAAGAATTTTACAAACGTCTGACAAAACTGAAAAATGTAAATTTCCAATTTCAACCAAACACGCTAGAAATGCTCCAATTGAGCTAATTAGCTTATTGTGAGAATATTACAAACGTCTGACAACACTGAAAAATGTAAATTTCTAATTTCAACCAAAAATGCTAGAAATGCTCCAAATGAGCTAATTAGCTTATTGAGAGAATATTGCAATTGTCTGACAAAAGTGAAAAATGTAAACTTCCAATTTCAACCAAACATGCTAGAAATGCTCCAATTGAGCTAATTAGCTGATTGTGGGAATATTACAAACGTCTGACAAAAGTGAAAAATGTAAATTTCCAATTTCAACCAAACATGCTAGAATTGCTCTAATTGAGCTAATTAGCTTATTGTGAGAATATTGCAATTGTCTGACAAAAGTGAAAAATGTAAATTTCCAATTTCAACCAAACGTGCTAGAAATGCTCCAATTGAGCTAATTAGCTTATTGTGAGAATATTACAAACGTTTGACAACACTGAAAAATGTAAATTTCGAATTTCAATTAAACATCCTAGAAATGCTCCAATTGAGCTAATTAGCTTATTGTGAGAATATTGCAATTGTCTGACAAAAGTGAAAAATGTAAATTTCCAATTTCAACCAAACATGCTAGAAATGCTCAAACTGCGCAAATAAGCCTACTGTAAGAATTTTACAAACGTCTGACAAAACTGAAAAATGTAAATTTCCAATTTCAACCAAACATGCTAGAAATGCTCCAATTGAGCTAATTAGCTTATTGTGAGAATATTGCAATTGTCTGACAAAAGTGAAAAATGTAAACTTCCAATTTCAACCAAACATGCTAGAAATGCTCCAATTGAGCTAATCAGCCTATTGTGAGAAAACTACAAACGTCTGACAAAACTGAAAAATGTAAATTTCCAATTTCAACCAAACATGCTAGAAATGCTCCAATTGAGCTAATTAGCTTATTGTGAGAATATTACAAACGTCTAACAAAATTGAAAAATGTAAATTTCCAATTTCAACCAAACATGCTAGAAATGCTCCAATTGAGCTAATTAGCTTATTGTGAGAATATTGCAATTGTCTGACAGAAGTGAAAAATGTAAATTTGCGATTTCAACCAAACATGCTAGAAATGCTCCAATTTGGCTAACTAGCTTATTGTGAGAATATTACAAACGTCTGACAACACTGAAAAATGTAAATTTCCAATTTCAACCAAACATGCTAGAAATGCTCCAATTGAGCTAATTAGCTTATTGTGAGAATATTGCAATTGTCTGACAAAAGTGAAAAATGTAAATTTCCAATTTCAACCAAACATGCTAGAATTGCTCCAATTGAGCTAATTAGCTTACTGTGAGATTATTGCAATTGTCTGACAAAAGTGAAAAATGTAAATTTTCAATTTCAACCAAACATGCTAGAAATGTTCCAATTGAGCTAATTAGCTTATTGTGAGAATATTACAAACGTCTGACAACACTGAAAAATGTAAATTTCTAATTTCAACCAAACATGCTAGAAATGCTCCAAATGAGCTAATTAGCTTATTGAGAGAATATTGCAATTGTCTGACAAAAGTGAAAAATGTAAATTTCCAATTTCAACCAAACATGCTAGAAATGCTCCAATTGAGCTAATTAGCTTATTGTGAGAATATTGCAATTGTCTGACAAAAGTGAAAAATGTAAATTTCCAATTTCAACCAAACATGCTAGAATTGCTCCAATTGAGCTAATTAGCTTACTGTGAGATTATTGCAATTGTCTGACAAAAGTGAAAAATGTAAATTTTCAATTTCAACCAAACATGCTAGAAATGCTCCAATTGAGCTAATTAGCTTATTGTGAGAATATTGCAATTGTCTGACAAAAGTGAAAAATGTAAATTTCCAATTTCAACCAAACGTGCTAGAAATGCTCCAATTGAGCTAATTAGCTTATTGTGAGAATATTACAAACGTCTGACAAAAGTGAAAAATGTAAATTTCCAATTTCAACGAAACATGCTAGAAATACTCCAATTGAGCTAATTAGCTTATTGAGAGAATATTGCAATTGTTTGACAAAAGTGAAAAATGTAAATTTCCAATTTCAACCAAACGTGCTAGAAATGCTCCAATTGAGCTAATTAGCTTATTGTGAGAATATTACAAACGTCTGACAAAGTGAAAAATGTAAATTTCCAATTTCAACCAAACATGCTAGAAATGCTCCAATTGAGCTAATTAGCTTATTGTGAGAATATTGCAATTGTCTGACAAAAGTGAAAAATGTAAATTTCCAATTTCAACCAAACATGCTAGAAATGCTCCAATTGAGCTAATTAGCTTATTGTGAGAATATTACAAACGTCTAACAAAATTGAAAAATGTAAATTTCCAATTTCAACCAAACATGCTAGAAATGCTCCAATTGAGCTAATTAGCTTATTGTGAGAATATTGCAATTGTCTGACAGAAGTGAAAAATGTAAATTTGCAATTTCAACCAAACATGCTAGAAATGCTCCAATTTAGCTAATTAGCTTATTGTGAGAATATTACAAACGTCTGACAAAACTGAAAAATGTAAATTTCCAATTTCAACCAAACATGCTAAAAATGCTCCAATTGAGCTAATTAGCTTATTGTAAGAATTTTACAAACGTCTGACAAAACTGAAAAATGTAAATTTCCAATATCAACCAAACATGCTAAAAATGCTCCAATTGAGCTAATTAGCTTATTGTGAGAATATTACAAACGTCTGACAACACTGAAAAATGTAAATTTCTAATTTCAACCAAACATGCTAGAAATGCTACAATTGAGCTAATTAGCTTATTATGAGAATATTACAAACGTCTGACAAAAGTGAAAAATGTAAATTTCCAATTTCAACCAAACATGCTAGAAATGCTCAAACTGCGCAAATAAGCCTACTGTAAGAATTTTACAAACGTCTGACAAAACTGAAAAATGTAAATTTCCAATTTCAACCAAACATGCTAGAAATGCTCCAATTGAGCTAATTAGCTTATTGTGAGAATATTGCAATTGTCTGACAAAAGTGAAAAATGTAAACTTCCAATTTCAACCAAACATGCTAGAAATGCTCCAATTGAGCTAATCAGCCTATTGTGAGAAAACTACAAACGTCTGACAAAACTGAAAAATGTAAATTTCCAATTTCAACCAAACATGCTAGAAATGCTCCAATTGAGCTAATTAGCTTATTGTGAGAATATTACAAACGTCTAACAAAATTGAAAAATGTAAATTTCCAATTTCAACCAAACATGCTAGAAATGCTCCAATTGAGCTAATTAGCTTATTGTGAGAATATTGCAATTGTCTGACAGAAGTGAAAAATGTAAATTTGCGATTTCAACCAAACATGCTAGAAATGCTCCAATTTGGCTAACTAGCTTATTGTGAGAATATTACAAACGTCTGACAACACTGAAAAATGTAAATTTCCAATTTCAACCAAACATGCTAGAAATGCTCCAATTGAGCTAATTAGCTTATTGTGAGAATATTGCAATTGTCTGACAAAAGTGAAAAAAGTAAATTTCGAATTTCAACCAAACATGCAAGAAATGCTCAAATTGCGCAAATAAGCCTACTGTAAGAATTTTACAAACGTCTGACAAAACTGAAAATTGTAAATTTCCAATTTCAACCAAACATGCTAAAAATGCTCCATTTGAGCTAATTAGCTTATTGTGAGAATATTACAAACGTCTGACAACACTGAAAAATGTAAATTTCTAATTTCAACCAAACATGCTAGAAATGCTCCAAATGAGCTAATTAGCTTATTGAGAGAATATTGCAATTGTCTGACAAAAGTGAAAAATGTAAATTTCCAATTTCAACCAAACATGCTAGAATTGCTCCAATTGAGCTAATTAGCTTACTGTGAGATTATTGCAATTGTCTGACAAAAGTGAAAAATGTAAATTTTCAATTTCAACCAAACATGCTAGAAATGTTCCAATTGAGCTAATTAGCTTATTGTGAGAATATTACAAACGTCTGACAACACTGAAAAATGTAAATTTCTAATTTCAACCAAACATGCTAGAAATGCTCCAAATGAGCAAATTAGCTTATTGAGAGAATATTGCAATTGTCTGACAAAAGTGAAAAATGTAAATTTCCAATTTCAACCAAACATGCTAGAAATGCTCCAATTGAGCTAATTAGCTTATTGTGAGAATATTGCAATTGTCTGACAAAAGTGAAAAATGTAAATTTCCAATTTCAACCAAACATGCTAGAATTGCTCCAATTGAGCTAATTAGCTTACTGTGAGATTATTGCAATTGTCTGACAAAAGTGAAAAATGTAAATTTTCAATTTCAACCAAACATGCTAGAAATGCTCCAATTGAGCTAATTAGCTTATTGTGAGAATATTGCAATTGTCTGACAAAAGTGAAAAATGTAAATTTCCAATTTCAACCAAACGTGCTAGAAATGCTCCAATTGAGCTAATTAGCTTATTGTGAGAATATTACAAACGTCTGACAAAAGTGAAAAATGTAAATTTCCAATTTCAACGAAACATGCTAGAAATACTCCAATTGAGCTAATTAGCTTATTGAGAGAATATTGCAATTGTTTGACAAAAGTGAAAAATGTAAATTTCCAATTTCAACCAAACGTGCTAGAAATGCTCCAATTGAGCTAATTAGCTTATTGTGAGAATATTACAAACGTCTGACAAAGTGAAAAATGTAAATTTCCAATTTCAACCAAACATGCTAGAAATGCTCCAATTGAGCTAATTAGCTTATTGTGAGAATATTGCAATTGTCTGACAAAAGTGAAAAATGTAAATTTCCAATTTCAACCAAACATGCTAGAAATGCTCCAATTGAGCTAATTAGCTTATTGTGAGAATATTACAAACGTCTAACAAAATTGAAAAATGTAAATTTCCAATTTCAACCAAACATGCTAGAAATGCTCCAATTGAGCTAATTAGCTTATTGTGAGAATATTGCAATTGTCTGACAGAAGTGAAAAATGTAAATTTGCAATTTCAACCAAACATGCTAGAAATGCTCCAATTTAGCTAATTAGCTTATTGTGAGAATATTACAAACGTCTGACAAAACTGAAAAATGTAAATTTCCAATTTCAACCAAACATGCTAAAAATGCTCCAATTGAGCTAATTAGCTTATTGTAAGAATTTTACAAACGTCTGACAAAACTGAAAAATGTAAATTTCCAATATCAACCAAACATGCTAAAAATGCTCCAATTGAGCTAATTAGCTTATTGTGAGAATATTACAAACGTCTGACAACACTGAAAAATGTAAATTTCTAATTTCAACCAAACATGCTAGAAATGCTACAATTGAGCTAATTAGCTTATTATGAGAATATTACAAACGTCTGACAAAAGTGAAAAATGTAAATTTCCAATTTCAACCAAACATGCTAGAAATGCTCCAATTAAGCTAATTAGCTTATTGAGAGAATATTGCAATTGTTTGACAAAAGTGAAAAATGTAAATTTCCAATTTCAACCAAACATGCTAGAAATGCTCCAAATGAGCTAATTAGCTTATTGAGAGAATATTGCAATTGTCTGACAAAAGTGAAAAAAGTAAATTTCCAATTTCAACCAAACATGCTAGAAATGCTCCAATTGAGCTAATTAGCTTATTGTGAGAATATTGCAATTGTCTGACAAAAGTGAAAAATGTAAATTTCCAATTTCAACCAAACATGCTAGAAATGCTCCAATTGAGCTAATTAGCTTACTGTGAGATTATTGCAATTGTCTGACAAAAGTGAAAAATGTAAATTTCCAGTTTCAACCAAACATGCTAGAAATGCTCCAATTGAGCTAATTAGCTTATTGTGAGAATATTACAAACGTCTGACAACACTGAAAAATGTAAATTTCCAATTTCAACCGAAGATGCTAGAAATGCTCCAATTGAGCTAATTAGCTTATTGTGAGAATATTGCAATTGTCTGACAAAAGTGAAAAATGTAAATTTCCAATTTCAACCAAACGTGCTAGAAATGCTCCAATTGAGCTAATTAGCTTATTGTGAGAATATTACAAACGTCTGACAAAAGTGAAAAATGTAAATTTCCAATTTCAACCAAACATGCTAGAAATGCTCCAATTAAGCTAATTAGCTTATTGAGAGAATATTGCAATTGTCTGACAAAACTGAAAAATGTAAATTTCCAATTTCAACCAAACATGCTAAAAATGCTCCAATTGAGCTAATTAGCTTATTGTGAGAATATTACAAACGTCTGACAAAAGTGAAAAATGTAAATTTCCAATTTCAACCAAACATGCTAGAAATGCTCCAATTGAGCTAATTAGCTTATTGTGAGAATATTGCAATTGTCTGACAAAAGTGAAAAATGTAAATTTCCAATTTCAACCAAACATGCTAGAAATGCTCCAATTGAGCTAATTAGCTTATTGTGAGAATATTACAAACGTCTAACAAAATTGAAAAATGTAAATTTCCAATTTCAACCAAACATGCTAGAAATGCTCCAATTGAGCTAATTAGCTTACTGTGAGATTATTGCAATTGTCTGACAGAAGTGAAAAATGTAAATTTGCAATTTCAACCAAACATGCTAGAAATGCTCCAATTTAGCTAATTAGCTTATTGTGAGAATATTGCAATTGTCTGACAAAATTGAAAAAAGTAAATTTCCAATTTCAACCAAACATGATAGAAATGCTCAAATTGCGCAAATAAGCCTACTGTAAGAATTTTACAAACGTCTGACAAAACTGTAAAATGTAAATTTCCAATATCAACCAAACATGCTAAAAATGCTCCAATTAAGCTAATTAGCTTATTGTGAGAATATTACAAACGTCTGACAACACTGAAAAATGTAAATTTCTAATTTCAACCAAACATGCTAGAAATGCTCCAATTGAGCTAATTAGCTTATTGTGAGAATATTACAAACGTCTGACAAAAGTGAAAAATGTAAATTTCCAATTTCAACCAAACATGCTAGAAATGCTCCAATTAAGCTAATTAGCTTATTGAGAGAATATTGCAATTGTTTGACAAAAGTGAAAAATGTAAATTTCCAATTTCAACCAAACATGCTAGAAATGCTCCAAATGAGCTAATTAGCTTATTGAGGGAATATTGCAATTGTCTGACAAAAGTGAAAAAAGTAAATTTCCAATTTCAACCAAACATGCTAGAAATGCTCCAATTGAGCTAATTAGCTTATTGTGAGAATATTGCAATTGTCTGACAAAAGTGAAAAATGTAAATTTCCAATTTCAACCAAACATGCTAGAAATGCTCCAATTGAGCTAATTAGCTTACTGTGAGATTATTGCAATTGTCTGACAAAAGTGAAAAATGTAAATTTCCAGTTTCAACCAAACATGCTAGAAATGCTCCAATTGAGCTAATTAGCTTATTGTGAGAATATTACAAACGTCTGACAACACTGAAAAATGTAAATTTCCAATTTCAACCAAACGTGCTAGAAATGCTCGAATTGAGCTAATTAGCTTATTGTGAGAACATTACAAACGTCTGACAAAAGTGAAAAATGTAAATTTCCAATTTCAACCAAACATGCTAGAAATGCTCCAATTAAGCTAATTAGCTTATTGAGAGAATATTGCAATTGTTTGACAAAAGTGAAAAATGTAAATTTCCAATTTCAACCAAACATGCTAGAAATGCTCCAATTGAGCTAATTAGCTTATTGAGAGAATATTGCAATTGTTTGACAAAAGTGAAAAATGTAAATTTCCAATTTCAACCAAACATGCTAGAAATGCTCCAATTAAGCTAATTAGCTTATTGAGAGAATATTGCAATTGTTTGACAAAAGTGAAAAATGTAAATTTCCAATTTCAACCAAACATGCTAGAAATGCTCCAAATGAGCTAATTAGCTTATTGAGAGAATATTGCAATTGTCTGACAAAAGTGAAAAAAGTAAATTTCCAATTTCAACCAAACATGCTAGAAATGCTCCAATTGAGCTAATTAGCTTATTGTGAGAATATTGCAATTGTCTGACAAAAGTGAAAAATGTAAATTTCCAATTTCAACCAAACATGCTAGAAATGCTCCAATTGAGCTAATTAGCTTACTGTGAGATTATTGCAATTGTCTGACAAAAGTGAAAAATGTAAATTTCCAGTTTCAACCAAACATGCTAGAAATGCTCCAATTGAGCTAATTAGCTTATTGTGAGAATATTACAAACGTCTGACAACACTGAAAAATGTAAATTTCCAATTTCAACCGAAGATGCTAGAAATGCTCCAATTGAGCTAATTAGCTTATTGTGAGAATATTGCAATTGTCTGACAAAAGTGAAAAATGTAAATTTCCAATTTCAACCAAACGTGCTAGAAATGCTCCAATTGAGCTAATTAGCTTATTGTGAGAATATTACAAACGTCTGACAAAAGTGAAAAATGTAAATTTCCAATTTCAACCAAACATGCTAGAAATGCTCCAATTAAGCTAATTAGCTTATTGAGAGAATATTGCAATTGTCTGACAAAACTGAAAAATGTAAATTTCCAATTTCAACCAAACATGCTAAAAATGCTCCAATTGAGCTAATTAGCTTATTGTGAGAATATTACAAACGTCTGACAAAAGTGAAAAATGTAAATTTCCAATTTCAACCAAACATGCTAGAAATGCTCCAATTGAGCTAATTAGCTTATTGTGAGAATATTGCAATTGTCTGACAAAAGTGAAAAATGTAAATTTCCAATTTCAACCAAACATGCTAGAAATGCTCCAATTGAGCTAATTAGCTTATTGTGAGAATATTACAAACGTCTAACAAAATTGAAAAATGTAAATTTCCAATTTCAACCAAACATGCTAGAAATGCTCCAATTGAGCTAATTAGCTTACTGTGAGATTATTGCAATTGTCTGACAGAAGTGAAAAATGTAAATTTGCAATTTCAACCAAACATGCTAGAAATGCTCCAATTTAGCTAATTAGCTTATTGTGAGAATATTGCAATTGTCTGACAAAATTGAAAAAAGTAAATTTCCAATTTCAACCAAACATGATAGAAATGCTCAAATTGCGCAAATAAGCCTACTGTAAGAATTTTACAAACGTCTGACAAAACTGTAAAATGTAAATTTCCAATATCAACCAAACATGCTAAAAATGCTCCAATTAAGCTAATTAGCTTATTGTGAGAATATTACAAACGTCTGACAACACTGAAAAATGTAAATTTCTAATTTCAACCAAACATGCTAGAAATGCTCCAATTGAGCTAATTAGCTTATTGTGAGAATATTACAAACGTCTGACAAAAGTGAAAAATGTAAATTTCCAATTTCAACCAAACATGCTAGAAATGCTCCAATTAAGCTAATTAGCTTATTGAGAGAATATTGCAATTGTTTGACAAAAGTGAAAAATGTAAATTTCCAATTTCAACCAAACATGCTAGAAATGCTCCAAATGAGCTAATTAGCTTATTGAGGGAATATTGCAATTGTCTGACAAAAGTGAAAAAAGTAAATTTCCAATTTCAACCAAACATGCTAGAAATGCTCCAATTGAGCTAATTAGCTTATTGTGAGAATATTGCAATTGTCTGACAAAAGTGAAAAATGTAAATTTCCAATTTCAACCAAACATGCTAGAAATGCTCCAATTGAGCTAATTAGCTTACTGTGAGATTATTGCAATTGTCTGACAAAAGTGAAAAATGTAAATTTCCAGTTTCAACCAAACATGCTAGAAATGCTCCAATTGAGCTAATTAGCTTATTGTGAGAATATTACAAACGTCTGACAACACTGAAAAATGTAAATTTCCAATTTCAACCGAAGATGCTAGAAATGCTCCAATTGAGCTAATTAGCTTATTGTGAGAATATTGCAATTGTCTGACAAAAGTGAAAAATGTAAATTTCCAATTTCAACCAAACGTGCTAGAAATGCTCGAATTGAGCTAATTAGCTTATTGTGAGAACATTACAAACGTCTGACAAAAGTGAAAAATGTAAATTTCCAATTTCAACCAAACATGCTAGAAATGCTCCAATTAGGCTAATTAGCTTATTGAGAGAATATTGCAATTGTTTGACAAAAGTGAAAAATGTAAATTTCCAATTTCAACCAAACATGCTAGAAATGCTCCAATTGAGCTAATTAGCTTATTGAGAGAATATTGCAATTGTTTGACAAAAGTGAAAAATGTAAATTTCCAATTTCAACCAAACGTGCTAGAAATGCTCCAATTGAGCTAATTAGCTTATTGTGAGAATATTACAAACGTCTGACAAAAGTGAAAAATGTAAATTTCCAATTTCAACCAAACATGCTAGAAATGCTCCAATTGAGCTAATTAGCTTATTGTGAGAATATTGCAATTGTCTGACAAAAGTGAAAAAAGTAAATTTCTAATTTCAACCAAACATGCTAGAAATGCTCAAATTGCGCAAATAAGCCTACTGTAAGAATTTTACAAACGTCTGACAAAACTGAAAAATGTAAATTTCCAATTTCAACCAAACTTGCTAAAAATGCTCCAATTGAGCTAATTAGCTTATTGTGAGATTATTGCAATTGTCTGACAGAAGTGAAAAATGTAAATTTGCAATTTCAACCAAACATGCTAGAAATGCTCCAATTTAGCTAATTAGCTTATTGTGAGAATATTGCAATTGTCTGACAAAATTGAAAAAAGTAAATTTCCAATTTCAACCAAACATGCTAGAAATGCTCAAATTGAGCTAATTAGCTTATTGTGAGAATATTGCAATTGTCTGACAGAAGTGAAAAATGTAAATTTGCAATTTCAACCAAACATGCTAGAAATGCTCCAATTTAGCTAATTAGCTTATTGTGAGAATATTGCAATTGTCTGACAAAATTGAAAAAAGTAAATTTCCAATTTCAACCAAACATGCTAGAAATGCTCAAATTGCGCAAATAAGCCTACTGTAAGAATTTTACAAACGTCTGACAAAACTGAAAAATGTAAATTTGCAATATCAACCAAACATGCTAAAAATGCTCCAATTGAGCTAATTAGCTTATTGTGAGAATATTACAAACGTCTGACAACACTGAAAAATGTAAATTTCTAATTTCAACCAAACATGCTAGAAATGCTCCAATTGAGCTAATTAGCTTATTGTGAGAATATTACAAACGTCTGACAAAAGTGAAAAATGTAAATTTCCAATTTCAACCAAACATGCTAGAAATGCTCCAATTAAGCTAATTAGCTTATTGAGAGAATATTGCAATTGTTTGACAAAAGTGAAAAATGTAAATTTCCAATTTCAACCAAACATGCTAGAAATGCTCCAAATGAGCTAATTAGCTTATTGAGAGAATATTGCCATTGTCTGACAAAAGTGAAAAAAGTAAATTTCCAATTTCAACCAAACATGCTAGAAATGCTCCAATTGAGCTAATTAGCTTATTGTGAGAATATTGCAATTGTCTGACAAAAGTGAAAAATGTAAATTTCCAATTTCAACCAAACATGCTAGAAATGCTCCAATTGAGCTAATTAGCTTACTGTGAGATTATTGCAATTGTCTGACAAAAGTGAAAAATGTAAATTTCCAGTTTCAACCAAACATGCTAGAAATGCTCCAATTGAGCTAATTAGCTTATTGTGAGAATATTACAAACGTCTGACAACACTGAAAAATGTAAAATTCCAATTTCAACCGAAGATGCTAGAAATGCTCCAATTGAGCTAATTAGCTTATTGTGAGAATATTGCAATTGTCTGACAAAAGTGAAAAATGTAAATTTCCAATTTCAACCAAACGTGCTAGAAATGCTCCAATTGAGCTAATTAGCTTATTGTGAGAACATTACAAACGTCTGACAAAAGTGAAAAATGTAAATTTCCAATTTCAACCAAACATGCTAGAAATGCTCCAATTAAGCTAATTAGCTTATTGAGAGAATATTGCAATTGTTTGACAAAAGTGAAAAATGTAAATTTCCAATTTCAACCAAACATGCTAGAAATGCTCCAATTGAGCTAATTAGCTTATTGAGAGAATATTGCAATTGTTTGACAAAAGTGAAAAATGTAAATTTCCAATTTCAACCAAACGTGCTAGAAATGCTCCAATTGAGCTAATTAGCTTATTGTGAGAATATTACAAACGTCTGACAAAAGTGAAAAATGTAAATTTCCAATTTCAACCAAACATGCTAGAAATGCTCCAATTGAGCTAATTAGCTTATTGTGAGAATATTGCAATTGTCTGACAAAAGTGAAAAATGTAAATTTCCAATTTCAACCAAACATGCTAGAAATGCTCCAATTGAGCTAATTAGCTTATTGTGAGAATATTACAAACGTCTAACAAAATTGAAAAATGTAAATTTCCAATTTCAACCAAACATGCTAGAAATGCTCCAATTGAGCTAATTAGCTTATTGTGAGAATATTGCAATTGTCTGACAGAAGTGAAAAATGTAAATTTGCAATTTCAACCAAACATGCTAGAAATGCTCCAATTGAGCTAATTAGCTTATTGTGAGAATATTGCAATTGTCTGACAAAAGTGAAAAATGTAAATTTCCAATTTCAACCAAACATGCTAGAAATGCTCCAATTGAGCTAATTAGCTTATTGTGAGAAGATTACAAACGTCTAACAAAATTGAAAAATGTAAATTTCCAATTTCAACCAAACATGCTAGAAATGCTCCAATTGAGCTAATTAGCTTATTGTGAGAATATTGCAATTGTCTGACAGAAGTGAAAAATGTAAATTTGCAATTTCAACCAAACATGCTAAAAATGCTCCAATTTAGCTAATTAGCTTATTGTGAGAATATTACAAACGTCTGACAACACTGAAAAATGTAAATTTCCAATTTCAACCGAAGATGCTAGAAATGCTCCAATTGAGCTAATTAGCTTATTGTGAGAATATTGCAATTGTCTGACAAAAGTGAAAAATGTAAATTTCCAATTTCAACCAAACGTGCTAGAAATGCTCCAATTGAGCTAATTAGCTTATTGTGAGAATATTACAAACGTCTGACAAAAGTGAAAAATGTAAATTTCCAATTTCAACCAAACATGCTAGAAATGCTCCAATTGAGCTAATTAGCTTATTGTGAGAATATTGCAATTGTCTGACAAAAGTGAAAAATGTAAATTTCCAATTTCAACCAAACATGCTAGAAATGCTCCAATTGAGCTAATTAGCTTATTGTGAGAATATTGCAATTGTCTGACAAAAGTGAAAAAAGTAAATTTCCAATTTCAACCAAACATGCTAGAAATGCTCAAATTGCGCAAATAAGCCTACTGTAAGAATTTTACAAACGTCTGACAAAACTGAAAAATGTAAATTTCCAATTTCAACCAAACATGCTAAAAATGCTCCAATTGAGCTAATTAGCTTATTGTGAGAATATTACAAACGTCTGACAAAAGTGAAAAATGTAAATTTCCAATTTCAACCAAACATGCTAGAAATGCTCCAATTGAGCTAATTAGCTTATTGTGAGAATATTGCAATTGTCTGACAAAAGTGAAAAATGTAAATTTCCAATTTCAACCAAACATGCTAGAAATGCTCCAATTGAGCTAATTAGCTTATTGTGAGAAGATTACAAACGTCTAACAAAATTGAAAAATGTAAATTTCCAATTTCAACCAAACATGCTAGAAATGCTCCAATTGAGCTAATTAGCTTATTGTGAGAATATTGCAATTGTCTGACAGAAGTGAAAAATGTAAATTTGCAATTTCAACCAAACATGCTAAAAATGCTCCAATTTAGCTAATTAGCTTATTTTGAGAATATTACAAACGTCTGAAAAAACTGAAAAATGTAAATTTCCAATTTCAACCGAAGATGCTAGAAATGCTCCAATTGAGCTAATTAGCTTATTGTGAGAATATTGCAATTGTCTGACAAAAGTGAAAAATGTAAATTTCCAATTTCAACCAAACGTGCTAGAAATGCTCCAATTGAGCTAATTAGCTTATTGTGAGAATATTACAAACGTCTGACAAAAGTGAGAAATGTAAATTTCCAATTTCAACCAAACGTGCTAGAAATGCTCCAATTGAGCTAATTAGCTTATTGTGAGAATATTGCAATTCTCTGACAAAAGTGAAAAAAGTAAATTTCCAATTTCAACCAAACATGCTAGAAATGCTCAAATTGCGCAAATAAGCCTACTGTAAGAATTTTACAAACGTCTGACAAAACTGAAAAATGTAAATTTCCAATTTCAACCAAACATGCTAAAAATGCTCCAATTGAGCTAATTAGCTTATTGTGAGAATATTACAAACAACTGACAAAAGTGAAAAATGTAAATTTCCAATTTCAACCAAACATGCTAGAAATGCTCCAATTGAGCTAATTAGCTTATTGTGAGAATATTGCAATTGTCTGACAAAAGTGAAAAATGTAAATTTCCAATTTCAACCAAACATGCTAGAAATGCTCCAATTGAGCTAATTAGCTTATTGTGAGAAGATTACAAACGTCTAACAAAATTGAAAAATGTAAATTTCCAATTTCAACCAAACATGCTAGAAATGCTCCAATTGAGCTAATTAGCTTATTGTGAGAATATTGCAATTGTCTGACAAAAGTGAAAAATGTAAATTTGCAATTTCAACCAAACATGCTAAAAATGCTCCAATTTAGCTAATTAGCTTATTGTGAGAATATTACAAACGTCTGACAACACTGAAAAATGTAAATTTCCAATTTCAACCAAAGATGCTAGAAATGCTCCAATTAAGCTAATTAGCTTATTGTGAGAATATTGCAATTGTCTGACAAAAGTGAAAAATGTAAATTTCCAATTTCAACCAAACGTGCTAGAAATGCTCCAATTGAGCTAATTAGCTTATTGTGAGAATATTACAAACGTCTGACAAAAGTGAAAAATGTAAATTTCCAATTTCAACCAAACATGCTAGAAATGCTCCAATTGAGCTAATTAGCTTATTGTGAGAATATTGCAATTGTCTGACAAAAGTGAAAAATGTAAATTTCCAATTTCAACCAAACATGCTAGAAATGCTCCAATTGAGCTAATTAGCTTATTGTGAGAATATTGCAATTGTCTGACAAAAGTGAAAAAAGTAAATTTCCAATTTCAACCAAACATGCTAGAAATGCTCAAATTGCGCAAATAAGCCTACTGTAAGAATTTTACAAACGTCTGACAAAACTGAAAAATGTAAATTTCCAAATTCAACCAAACATGCTAAAAATGCTCCAATTGAGCTAATTAGCTTATTGTGAGAATATTACAAACGTCTGACAAAAGTGAAAAATGTAAATTTCCAATTTCAACCAAACATGCTAGAAATGCTCCAATTGAGCTAATTAGCTTATTGTGAGAATATTGCAATTGTCTGACAAAAGTGAAAAATGTAAATTTCCAATTTCAACCAAACATGCTAGAAATGCTCCAATTGAGCTAATTAGCTTATTGTGAGAAGATTACAAACGTCTAACAAAATTGAAAAATGTAAATT
Organism: Watersipora subatra; assembly: GCF_963576615.1. Classification (NCBI taxonomy): domain Eukaryota; kingdom Metazoa; phylum Bryozoa; class Gymnolaemata; order Cheilostomatida; family Watersiporidae; genus Watersipora; species Watersipora subatra. The sequence goes on from NW_027045279.1 coordinate 26,562, forward strand.
TCCAATTTCAACCAAACATGCTAGAAATGCTCCAATTGAGCTAATTAGCTTATTGTGAGAATATTGCAATTGTCTGACAGAAGTGAAAAATGTAAATTTGCAATTTCAACCAAACATGCTAAAAATGCTCCAATTTAGCTAATTAGCTTATTGTGAGAATATTACAAACGTCTGAAAAAACTGAAAAATGTAAATTTCCAATTTCAACCGAAGATGCTAGAAATGCTCCAATTGAGCTAATTAGCTTATTGTGAGAATATTGCAATTGTCTGACAAAAGTGAAAAATGTAAATTTCCAATTTCAACCAAACGTGCTAGAAATGCTCCAATTGAGCTAATTAGCTTATTGTGAGAATATTACAAACGTCTGACAAAAGTGAGAAATGTAAATTTCCAATTTCAACCAAACATGCTAGAAATGCTCCAATTGAGCTAATTAGCTTATTGTGAGAATATTGCAATTGTCTGACAAAAGTGAAAAATGTAAATTTCCAATTTCAACCAAACATGCTAGAAATGCTCCAATTGAGCTAATTAGCTTATTGTGAGAATATTGCAATTGTCTGACAAAAGTGAAAAAAGTAAATTTCCAATTTCAACCAAACATGCTAGAAATGCTCAAATTGCGCAAATAAGCCTACTGTAAGAATTTTACAAACGTCTGACAAAACTGAAAAATGTAAATTTCCAATTTCAACCAAACATGCTAAAAATGCTCCAATTGAGCTAATTAGCTTATTGTGAGAATATTACAAACGTCTGACAAAAGTGAAAAATGCAAATTTCCAATTTCAACCAAACATGCTAGAAATGCTCCAATTGAGCTAATTAGCTTATTGTGAGAATATTACAAACGTCTAACAAAATTGAAAAATGTAAATTTCCAATTTCAACCAAACATGCTAGAAATGCTCCAATTGAGCTAATTAGCTTATTGTGAGAATATTGCAATTGTCTGACAGAAGTGAAAAATGTAAATTTGCAATTTCAACCAAACATGCTAAAAATGCTCCAATTTAGCTAATTAGCTTATTTTGAGAATATTACAAACGTCTGAAAAAACTGAAAAATGTAAATTTCCAATTTCAACCGAAGATGCTAGAAATGCTCCAATTGAGCTAATTAGCTTATTGTGAGAATATTGCAATTGTCTGACAAAAGTGAAAAATGTAAATTTCCAATTTCAACCAAACGTGCTAGAAATGCTCCAATTGAGCTAATTAGCTTATTGTGAGAATATTACAAACGTCTGACAAAAGTGAGAAATGTAAATTTCCAATTTCAACCAAACATGCTAGAAATGCTCCAATTGAGCTAATTAGCTTATTGTGAGAATATTGCAATTGTCTGACAAAAGTGAAAAAAGTAAATTTCCAATTTCAACCAAACATGCTAGAAATGCTCAAATTGCGCAAATAAGCCTACTGTAAGAATTTTACAAACGTCTGACAAAACTGAAAAATGTAAATTTCCAATTTCAACCAAACATGCTAAAAATGCTCCAATTGAGCTAATTAGCTTATTGTGAGAATATTACAAACAACTGACAAAAGTGAAAAATGTAAATTTCCAATTTCAACCAAACATGCTAGAAATGCTCCAATTGAGCTAATTAGCTTATTGTGAGAATATTGCAATTGTCTGACAAAAGTGAAAAATGTAAATTTCCAATTTCAACCAAACATGCTAGAAATGCTCCAATTGAGCTAATTAGCTTATTGTGAGAAGATTACAAACGTCTAACAAAATTGAAAAATGTAAATTTCCAATTTCAACCAAACATGCTAGAAATGCTCCAATTGAGCTAATTAGCTTATTGTGAGAATATTGCAATTGTCTGACAAAAGTGAAAAATGTAAATTTGCAATTTCAACCAAACATGCTAAAAATGCTCCAATTTAGCTAATTAGCTTATTGTGAGAATATTACAAACGTCTGACAACACTGAAAAATGTAAATTTCCAATTTCAACCAAAGATGCTAGAAATGCTCCAATTAAGCTAATTAGCTTATTGTGAGAATATTGCAATTGTCTGACAAAAGTGAAAAATGTAAATTTCCAATTTCAACCAAACGTGCTAGAAATGCTCCAATTGAGCTAATTAGCTTATTGTGAGAATATTACAAACGTCTGACAAAAGTGAAAAATGTAAATTTCCAATTTCAACCAAACATGCTAGAAATGCTCCAATTGAGCTAATTAGCTTATTGTGAGAATATTGCAATTGTCTGACAAAAGTGAAAAATGTAAATTTCCAATTTCAACCAAACATGCTAGAAATGCTCCAATTGAGCTAATTAGCTTATTGTGAGAAGATTACAAACGTCTAACAAAATTGAAAAATGTAAATTTCCAATTTCAACCAAACATGCTAGAAATGCTCCAATTGAGCTAATTAGCTTATTGTGAGAATATTACAAACGTCTGACAAAAGTGAGAAATGTAAATTTCCAATTTCAACCAAACATGCTAGAAATGCTCCAATTGAGCTAATTAGCTTATTGTGAGAATATTGCAATTGTCTGACAAAAGTGAAAAATGTAAATTTCCAATTTCAACCAAACATGCTAGAAATGCTCCAATTGAGCTAATTAGCTTATTGTGAGAATATTGCAATTGTCTGACAAAAGTGAAAAAAGTAAATTTCCAATTTCAACCAAACATGCTAGAAATGCTCAAATTGCGCAAATAAGCCTACTGTAAGAATTTTACAAACGTCTGACAAAACTGAAAAATGTAAATTTCCAATTTCAACCAAACATGCTAAAAATGCTCCAATTGAGCTAATTAGCTTATTGTGAGAATATTACAAACGTCTGACAAAAGTGAAAAATGTAAATTTCCAATTTCAACCAAACATGCTAGAAATGCTCCAATTGAGCTAATTAGCTTATTGTGAGAATATTACAAACGTCTAACAAAATTGAAAAATGTAAATTTCCAATTTCAACCAAACATGCTAGAAATGCTCCAATTGAACTAATTAGCTTATTGTGAGAATATTGCAATTGTCTGACAGAAGTGAAAAATGTAAATTTGCAATTTCAACCAACCATGCTAGAAATGCTCAAATTGCGCAAATAAGCCTACTGTAAGAATTTTACAAACGTCTGACAAAACTGAAAAAATGTAAATTTCCAATTTCAACCAAACATGCTAAAAATGCTCCAATTGAGCTAATTAGCTTATTGTGAGAATATTACAAACGTCTGACAACACTGAAAAATGTAAATTTCTAATTTCAACCAAACATGCTAGAAATGCTCCAAATGAGCTAATTAGCTTATTGAGAGATTATTGCAATTGTCTGACAAAAGTGAAAAATGTAAATTTCCAATTTCAACCAAACATGCTAGAAATGCTCCAATTGAGCTAATTAGCTTATTGTGAGAATATTGCAATTGTCTGACAAAAGTGAAAAATGTAAATTTCCAATTTCAACCAAACATGCTAGACTTGCTCCAATTGAGCTAATTAGCTTACTGTGAGATTATTGCAATTGTCTGACAAAAGTGAAAAATGTAAATTTCCAATTTCAACCAAACATGCTAGAAATGCTCCAATTGAGCTAATTAGCTTATTGTGAGAATATTACAAACGTCTGACAAAAGTGAAAAATGTAAATTTCCAATTTCAACCAAACGTGCTAGAAATGCTCCAATTGAGCTAATTAGCTTATTGTGAGAATATTACAAACGTCTGACAAAAGTGAAAAATGTAAATTTCCAATTTCAACCAAACATGCTAGAAATGCTCCAATTGAGCTAATTAGCTTATTGTGAGAATATTGCAATTGTCTGACAAAAGTGAAAAATGTAAATTTCCAATTTCAACCAAACATGCTAGAAATGCTCCAATTGAGCTAATTAGCTTATTGAGAGAATATTGCAATTGTTTGACAAAAGTGAAAAATGTAAATTTCCAATTTCAACCAAACGTGCTAGAAATGCTCCAATTGAGCTAATTAGCTTATTGTGAGAATATTACAAACGTCTGACAAAAGTGAGAAATGTAAATTTCCAATTTCAACCAAACATGCTAGAAATGCTCCAATTGAGCTAATTAGCTTATTGTGAGAATATTGCAATTGTCTGACAAAAGTGAAAAATGTAAATTTCCAATTTCAACCAAACATGCTAGAAATGCTCCAATTGAGCTAATTAGCTTATTGTGAGAATATTGCAATTGTCTGACAAAAGTGAAAAAAGTAAATTTCCAATTTCAACCAAACATGCTAGAAATGCTCAAATTGCGCAAATAAGCCTACTGTAAGAATTTTACAAACGTCTGACAAAACTGAAAAATGTAAATTTCCAATTTCAACCAAACATGCTAAAAATGCTCCAATTGAGCTAATTAGCTTATTGTGAGAATATTACAAACGTCTGACAAAAGTGAAAAATGTAAATTTCCAATTTCAACCAAACATGCTAGAAATGCTCCAATTGAGCTAATTAGCTTATTGTGAGAATATTACAAACGTCTAACAAAATTGAAAAATGTAAATTTCCAATTTCAACCAAACATGCTAGAAATGCTCCAATTGAGCTAATTAGCTTATTGTGAGAATATTGCAATTGTCTGACAGAAGTGAAAAATGTAAATTTGCAATTTCAACCAAACATGCTAAAAATGCTCCAATTTAGCTAATTAGCTTATTTTGAGAATTTTACAAACGTCTGAAAAAACTGAAAAATGTAAATTTCCAATTTCAACCGAAGATGCTAGAAATGCTCCAATTGAGCTAATTAGCTTATTGTGAGAATATTGCAATTGTCTGACAAAAGTGAAAAATGTAAATTTCCAATTTCAACCAAACGTGCTAGAAATGCTCCAATTGAGCTAATTAGCTTATTGTGAGAATATTACAAACGTCTGACAAAAGTGAGAAATGTAAATTTCCAATTTCAACCAAACATGCTAGAAATGCTCCAATTGAGCTAATTAGCTTATTGTGAGAATATTGCAATTGTCTGACAAAAGTGAAAAAAGTAAATTTCCAATTTCAACCAAACATGCTAGAAATGCTCAAATTGCGCAAATAAGCCTACTGTAAGAATTTTACAAACGTCTGACAAAACTGAAAAATGTAAATTTCCAATTTCAACCAAACATGCTAAAAATGCTCCAATTGAGCTAATTAGCTTATTGTGAGAATATTACAAACAACTGACAAAAGTGAAAAATGTAAATTTCCAATTTCAACCAAACATGCTAGAAATGCTCCAATTGAGCTAATTAGCTTATTGTGAGAATATTGCAATTGTCTGACAAAAGTGAAAAATGTAAATTTCCAATTTCAACCAAACATGCTAGAAATGCTCCAATTGAGCTAATTAGCTTATTGTGAGAAGATTACAAACGTCTAACAAAATTGAAAAATGTAAATTTCCAATTTCAACCAAACATGCTAGAAATGCTCCAATTGAGCTAATTAGCTTATTGTGAGAATATTGCAATTGTCTGACAAAAGTGAAAAATGTAAATTTGCAATTTCAACCAAACATGCTAAAAATGCTCCAATTTAGCTAATTAGCTTATTGTGAGAATATTACAAACGTCTGACAACACTGAAAAATGTAAATTTCCAATTTCAACCAAAGATGCTAGAAATGCTCCAATTAAGCTAATTAGCTTATTGTGAGAATATTGCAATTGTCTGACAAAAGTGAAAAATGTAAATTTCCAATTTCAACCAAACATGCTAGAAATGCTCCAATTGAGCTAATTAGCTTATTGTGAGAATATTACAAACGTCTGACAAAAGTGAAAAATGTAAATTTCCAATTTCAACCAAACATGCTAGAAATGCTCCAATTGAGCTAATTAGCTTATTGTGAGAATATTGCAATTGTCTGACAAAAGTGAAAAATGTAAATTTCCAATTTCAACCAAACATGCTAGAAATGCTCAAATTGCGCAAATAAGCCTACTGTAAGAATTTTACAAACGTCTGACAAAACTGAAAAATGTAAATTTCCAATTTCAACCAAACATGCTAAAAATGCTCCAATTGAGCTAATTAGCTTATTGTGAGAATATTACAAACGTCTGACAAAAGTGAAAAATGTAAATTTCCAATTTCAACCAAACATGCTAGAAATGCTCCAATTGAGCTAATTAGCTTATTGTGAGAATATTACAAACGTCTAACAAAATTGAAAAATGTAAATTTCCAATTTCAACCAAACATGCTAGAAATGCTCCAATTGAGCTAATTAGCTTATTGTGAGAATATTGCAATTGTCTGACAGAAGTGAAAAATGTAAATTTGCAATTTCAACCAAACATGCTAGAAATGCTCAAATTGCGCAAATAAGCCTACTGTAAGAATTTTACAAACGTCTGACAAAACTGAAAAATGTAAATTTCCAATTTCAACCAAACATGCTAAAAATGCTCCAATTGAGCTAATTAGCTTATTGTGAGAATATTACAAACGTCTGACAACACTGAAAAATGTAAATTTCTAATTTCAACCAAACATGCTAGAAATGCTCCAAATGAGCTAATTAGCTTATTGAGAGAATATTGCAATTGTCTGACAAAAGTGAAAAATGTAAATTTCCAATTTCAACCAAACATGCTAGAAATGCTCCAATTGAGCTAATTAGCTTATTGTGAGAATATTGCAATTGTCTGACAAAAGTGAAAAATGTAAATTTCCAATTTCAACCAAACATGCTAGACTTGCTCCAATTGAGCTAATTAGCTTACTGTGAGATTATTGCAATTGTCTGACAAAAGTGAAAAATGTAAATTTCCAATTTCAACCAAACGTGCTAGAAATGCTCCAATTGAGCTAATTAGCTTATTGTGAGAATATTACAAACGTCTGACAAAAGTGAAAAATGTAAATTTCCAATTTCAACCAAACATGCTAGAAATGCTCCAATTGAGCTAATTAGCTTATTGTGAGAATATTGCAATTGTCTGACAAAAGTGAAAAATGTAAATTTCCAATTTCAACCAAACATGCTAGAAATGCTCCAATTGAGCTAATTAGCTTATTGAGAGAATATTGCAATTGTTTGACAAAAGTGAAAAATGTAAATTTCCAATTTCAACCAAACATGCTAGAAATGCTCCAATTGAGCTAATTAGCTTATTGAGAGAATATTGCAATTGTTTGACAAAAGTGAAAAATGTAAATTTCAAATTTCAACCAAACGTGCTAGAAATGCTCCAATTGAGCTAATTAGCTTATTGTGAGAATATTACAAACGTCTGACAAAAGCGAAAAATGTAAATTTCCAATTTCAACCAAACATGCTAGAAATGCTCCAATTGAGCTAATTAGCTTATTGTGAGAATATTGCAATTGTCTGACAAAAGTGAAAAAAGTAAATTTCCAATTTCAACCAAACATGCTAGAAATGCTCAAATTGCGCAAATAAGCCTACTGTAAGAATTTTACAAACGTCTGACAAAACTGAAAAATGTAAATTTCCAATTTCAACCAAACATGCTAGAAATGCTCCAATTGAGCTAATTAGCTTATTGTGAGAATATTGCAATTGTCTGACAAAAGTGAAAAATGTAAATTTCCAATTTCAACCAAACATGCTAGAAATGCTCCAATTGAGCTAATTAGCTTATTGTGAGAATATTACAAACGTCTAACAAAATTGAAAAATGTAAATTTCCAATTTCAACCAAACATGCTAGAAATGCTCCAATTGAGCTAATTAGCTTATTGAGAGAATATTGCAATTGTTTGACAAAAGTGAAAAATGTAAATTTCCAATTTCAACCAAACATGCTAGAAATGCTCCAATTGAGCTAATTAGCTTATTGTGAGAATATTGCAATTGTCTGACAGAAGTGAAAAATGTAAATTTGCAATTTCAACCAAACATGCTAGAAATGCTCCAATTTAGCTAATTAGCTTATTGTGAGAATATTACAAACGTCTGACAACACTGAAAAATGTAAATTTCCAATTTCAACCAAACATGCTAGAAATGCTCCAATTGAGCTAATTAGCTTATTGTGAGAATATTGCAATTGTCTGACAAAAGTGAAAAAAGTAAATTTCCAATTTCAACCAAACATGCTAGAAATGCTCAAATTGCGCAAATAAGCCTACTGTAAGAATTTTACAAACGTCTGACAAAACTGAAAAATGTAAATTTCCAATTTCAACCAAACATGCTAAAATTGCTCCAATTGAGCTAATTAGCTTATTGTGAGAATATTACAAACGTCTGACAAAAGTGAAAAATGTAAATTTCCAATTTCAACCAAACATGCTAGAAATGCTCAAATTGCGCAAATAAGCCTACTGTAAGAATTTTACAAACGTCTGACAAAACTGAAAAATGTAAATTTCCAATTTCAACCAAACATGCTAAAAATGCTCCAATTGAGCTAATTAGCTTATTGTGAGAATATTACAAACGTCTGACAAAAGTGAAAAATGTAAATTTCCAATTTCAACCAAACATGCTAGAAATGCTCCAATTGAGCTAATTAGCTTATTGTGAGAATATTACAAACGTCTGACAAAAGTGAAAAATGTAAATTTCCAATTTCAACCAAACATGCTAGAAATGCTCAAATTGAGCTAATTAGCTTATTGTGAGAATATTACAAACGTCTAACAAAATTGAAAAATGTAAATTTCCAATTTCAACCAAACATGCTAGAAATGCTCCAATTGAGCTAATTAGCTTATTGTGAGAATATTGCAATTGTCTGACAGAAGTGAAAAATGTAAATTTGCATTTTCAACCAAACATGCTAGAAATGCTCCAATTGAGCTAATTAGCTTATTGTGAGAATATTACAAACGTCTGACAACACTGAAAAATGTAAATTTCCAATTTCAACCGAAGATGCTAGAAATGCTCCAATTGAGCTAATTAGCTTATTGTGAGAATATTGCAATTGTCTGACAAAAGTGAAAAATGTAAATTTCCAATTTCAACCAAACGTGCTAGAAATGCTCCAATTGAGCTAATTAGCTTATTGTGAGAATATTACAAACGTCTGACAAAAGTGAAAAATGTAAATTTGCAATTTCAACCAAACATGCTAGAAATGCTCAAATTGCGCAAATAAGCCTACTGTAAGAATTTTACAAACGTCTGACAAAACTGAAAAATGTAAATTTCCAATTTCAACCAAACATGCTAAAAATGCTCCAATTGAGCTAATTAGCTTATTGTGAGAATATTACAAACGTCTGACAACACTGAAAAATGTAAATTTCCAATTTCAACCAAACATGCTAGAAATGCTCCAATTGAGCTAATTAGCTTATTGTGAGAATAATGCAATTGTCTGACAAAAGTGAAAAATGTAAATTTCCAATTTCAACCAAACGTGCTAGAAATGCTCCAATTGAGCTAATTAGCTTATTGTGAGAATATTACAAACGTCTGACAAAAGTGAAAAATGTAAATTTCCAATTTCAACCAAACATGCTAGAAATGCTCCAATTAAGCTAATTAGCTTATTGAGAGAATATTGCAATTGTTTGACAAAAGTGAAAAATGTAAATTTCCAATTTCAACCAAACATGCTAGAAATGCTCCAATTGAGCTAATTAGCTTATTGAGAGAATATTGCAATTGTTTGACAAAAGTGAAAAATGTAAATTTCCAATTTCAACCAAACGTGCTAGAAATGCTCCAATTGAGCTAATTAGCTTATTGTGAGAATATTACAAACGTCTGACAAAAGTGAAAAATGTAAATTTCCAATTTCAACCAAACATGCTAGAAATGCTCCAATTGAGCTAATTAGCTTATTGTGAGAATATTGCAATTGTCTGACAAAAGTGAAAAATGTAAATTTCCAATTTCAACCAAACATGCTAGAAATGCTCCAATTGAGCTAATTAGCTTATTGTGAGAATATTACAAACGTCTAACAAAATTGAAAAATGTAAATTTCCAATTTCAACCAAACATGCTAGAAATGCTCCAATTGAGCTAATTAGCTTATTGTGAGAATATTGCAATTGTCTGACAGAAGTGAAAAATGTAAATTTGCAATTTCAACCAAACATGCTAGAAATGCTCCAATTTAGCTAATTAGCTTATTGTGAGAATATTACAAACGTCTGACAACACTGAAAAATGTAAATTTCCAATTTCAACCAAACATGCTAGAAATGCTCCAATTGAGCTAATTAGCTTATTGTGAGAATATTGCAATTGTCTGACAAAAGTGAAAAATGTAAATTTCCAATTTCAACCAAACATGCTAGAAATGCTCCAATTGAGCTAATTAGCTTATTGTGAGAATATTGCAATTGTCTGACAAAAGTGAAAAAAGTAAATTTCCAATTTCAACCAAACATGCTAGAAATGCTCAAATTGCGCAAATAAGCCTACTGTAAGAATTTTACAAACATCTGACAAAACTGAAAAATGTAAATTTCCAATTTCAACCAAACATGCTAAAATTGCTCCAATTGAGCTAATTAGCTTATTGTGAGAATATTACAAACGTCTGACAAAAGTGAAAAATGTAAATTTCCAATTTCAACCAAACATGCTAGAAATGCTCAAATTGAGCTAATTAGCTTATTGTGAGAATATTACAAACGTCTAACAAAATTGAAAAATGTAAATTTCCAATTTCAACCAAACATGCTAGAAATGCTCCAATTGAGCTAATTAGCTTATTGTGAGAATATTGCAATTGTCTGACAGAAGTGAAAAATGTAAATTTGCAATTTCAACCAAACATGCTAGAAATGCTCCAATTGAGCTAATTAGCTTATTGTGAGAATATTACAAACGTCTGACAACACTGAAAAATGTAAATTTCCAATTTCAACCGAAGATGCTAGAAATGCTCCAATTGAGCTAATTAGCTTATTGTGAGAATATTGCAATTGTCTGACAAAAGTGAAAAATGTAAATTTCCAATTTCAACCAAACGTGCTAGAAATGCTCCAATTGAGCTAATTAGCTTATTGTGAGAATATTACAAACGTCTGACAAAAGTGAAAAATGTAAATTTGCAATTTCAACCAAACATGCTAGAAATGCTCAAATTGCGCAAATAAGCCTACTGTAAGAATTTTACAAACGTCTGACAAAACTGAAAAATGTAAATTTCCAATTTCAACCAAACATGCTAAAAATGCTCCAATTGAGCTAATTAGCTTATTGTGAGAATATTACAAACGTCTGACAACACTGAAAAATGTAAATTTCCAATTTCAACCAAACATGCTAGAAATGCTCCAATTGAGCTAATTAGCTTATTGTGAGAATAATGCAATTGTCTGACAAAAGTGAAAAATGTAAATTTCCAATTTCAACCAAACGTGCTAGAAATGCTCCAATTGAGCTAATTAGCTTATTGTGAGAATATTACAAACGTCTGACAAAAGTGAAAAATGTAAATTTCCAATTTCAACCAAACATGCTAGAAATGCTCCAATTAAGCTAATTAGCTTATTGAGAGAATATTGCAATTGTTTGACAAAAGTGAAAAATGTAAATTTCCAATTTCAACCAAACGTGCTAGAAATGCTCCAATTGAGCTAATTAGCTTATTGTGAGAATATTACAAACGTCTGACAAAAGTGAAAAATGTAAATTTCCAATTTCAACCAAACATGCTAGAAATGCTCCAATTGAGCTAATTAGCTTATTGTGAGAATATTGCAATTGTCTGACAAAAGTGAAAAATGTAAATTTCCAATTTCAACCAAACATGCTAGAAATGCTCCAATTGAGCTAATTAGCTTATTGTGAGAATATTACAAACGTCTAACAAAATTGAAAAATGTAAATTTCCAATTTCAACCAAACATGCTAGAAATGCTCCAATTGAGCTAATTAGCTTATTGTGAGAATATTGCAATTGTCTGACAGAAGTGAAAAATGTAAATTTGCAATTTCAACCAAACATGCTAGAAATGCTCCAATTTAGCTAATTAGCTTATTGTGAGAATATTACAAACGTCTGACAACACTGAAAAATGTAAATTTCCAATTTCAACCAAACATGCTAGAAATGCTCCAATTGAGCTAATTAGCTTATTGTGAGAATATTGCAATTGTCTGACAAAAGTGAAAAAAGTAAATTTCCAATTTCAACCAAACATGCTAGAAATGCTCAAATTGCGCAAATTAGCCTACTGTAAGAATTTTACAAACGCCTGACAAAACTGAAAAATGTAAATTTCCAATTTCAACCAAACATGCTAAAATTGCTCCAATTGAGCTAATTAGCTTATTGTGAGAATATTACAAACGTCTGACAAAAGTGAAAAATGTAAATTTCCAATTTCAACCAAACATGCTAGAAATGCTCAAATTGCGCAAATAAGCCTACTGTAAGAATTTTACAAACGTCTGACAAAACTGAAAAATGTAAATTTCCAATTTCAACCAAACATGCTAAAAATGCTCCAATTGAGCTAATTAGCTTATTGTGAGAATATTACAAACGTCTGACAAAAGTGAAAAATGTAAATTTCCAATTTCAACCAAACATGCTAGAAATGCTCCAATTGAGCTAATTAGCTTATTGTGAGAATATTACAAACGTCTAACAAAATTGAAAAATGTAAATTTCCAATTTCAACCAAACGTGCTAGAAATGCTCCAATTGAGCTAATTAGCTTATTGTGAGAATATTACAAACGTCTGACAAAAGTGAAAAATGTAAATTTCCAATTTCAACCAAACATGCTAGAAATGCTCCAATTGAGCTAATTAGCTTATTGAGAGAATATTGCAATTGTTTGACAAAAGTGAAAAATGTAAATTTCTAATTTCAACCAAACATGCTAGAAATGCTCCAATTGAGCTAATTAGCTTATTGAGAGAATATTGCAATTGTTTGACAAAAGTGAAAAATGTAAATTTCCAATTTCAACCAAACGTTCTAGAAATGCTCCAATTGAGCTAATTAGCTTATTGTGAGAATATTACAAACGTCTGACAACACTGAAAAATGTAAATTTCCAATTTCAACCAAACATGCTAGAAATGCTCCAATTGAGCTAATTAGCTTATTGTGAGAATAATGCAATTGTCTGACAAAAGTGAAAAATGTAAATTTCCAATTTCAACCAAACGTGCTAGAAATGCTCCAATTGAGCTAATTAGCTTATTGTGAGAATATTACAAACGTCTGACAAAAGTGAAAAATGTAAATTTCCAATTTCAACCAAACATGCTAGAAATGCTCCAATTAAGCTAATTAGCTTATTGAGAGAATATTGCAATTGTTTGACAAAAGTGAAAAATGTAAATTTCCAATTTCAACCAAACATGCTAGAAATGCTCCAATTGAGCTAATTAGCTTATTGAGAGAATATTGCAATTGTTTGACAAAAGTGAAAAATGTAAATTTCCAATTTCAACCAAACGTGCTAGAAATGCTCCAATTGAGCTAATTAGCTTATTGTGAGAATATTACAAACGTCTGACAAAAGTGAAAAATGTAAATTTCAAATTTCAACCAAACATGCTAGAAATGCTCCAATTGAGCTAATTAGCTTATTGTGAGAATATTGCAATTGTCTGACAAAAGTGAAAAATGTAAATTTGCAATTTCAACCAAACATGCTAGAAATGCTCCAATTGAGCTAATTAGCTTATTGTGAGAATATTACAAACGTCTAACAAAATTGAAAAATGTAAATTTCCAATTTCAACCAAACATGCTAGAAATGTTCCAATTGAGCTAATTAGCTTATTGTGAGAATATTGCAATTGTCTGACAGAAGTGAAAAATGTAAATTTGCAATTTCAACCAAACATGCTAGAAATGCTCCAATTTAGCTAATTAGCTTATTGTGAGAATATTACAAACGTCTGACAACACTGAAAAATGTAAGTTTCCAATTTCAACCAAACATGCTAGAAATGCTCCAATTGAGCTAATTAGCTTATTGTGAGAATATTGCAATTGTCTGACAAAAGTGAAAAAAGTAAATTTCCAATTTCAACCAAACATGCTAGAAATGCTCAAATTGCGCAAATAAGCCTACTGTAAGAATTTTACAAACATCTGACAAAACTGAAAAATGTAAATTTCCAATTTCAACCAAACATGCTAAAATTGCTCCAATTGAGCTAATTAGCTTATTGTGAGAATATTACAAACGTCTGACAAAAGTGAAAAATGTAAATTTCCAATTTCAACCAAACATGCTAGAAATGCTCCAATTGAGCTAATTAGCTTATTGTGAGAATATTGCAATTGTCTGACAAAAGTGAAAAATGTAAATTTCCAATTTCAACCAAACATGCTAGAAATGCTCCAATTGAGCTAATTAGCTTATTGTGAGAATATCACAAACGTCTAACAAAGTTGAAAAATGTAAATTTCCAATTTCAACCAAACATGCTAGAAATGCTCCAATTGAGCTAATTAGCTTATTGTGAGAATATTGCAATTGTCTGACAGAAGTGAAAAATGTAAATTTGCAATTTCAACCAAACATGCTAGAAATGCTCCAATTTAGCTAATTAGCTTATTGTGAGAATATTACAAACGTCTGACAACACTGAAAAATGTAAATTTCCAATTTCAACCGAAGGTGCTAGAAATGCTCCAATTGAGCTAATTAGCTTATTGTGAGAATATTGCAATTGTCTGACAAAAGTGAAAAATGTAAATTTCCAATTTCAACCAAACATGCTAGAAATGCTCCAATTGAGCTAATTAGCTTATTGTGAGAATATTGCAATTGTCTGACAGAAGTGAAAAATGTAAATTTGCAATTTCAACCAAACATGCTAGAAATGCTCCAATTTAGCTAATTAGCTTATTGTGAGAATTTTACAAACGTCTGACAAAACTGAAAAATGTAAATTTCCAATTTCAACCAAACATGCTAAAAATGCTCCAATTGAGCTAATTAGCTTATTGTGAGAATATTACAAACGTCTAACAAAATTGAAAAATGTAAATTTCTAATTTCAACCAAACATGCTAGAAATGCTCCAATTGAGCTAATTAGCTTATTGAGAGAATATTGCAATTGTTTGACAAAGGTGAAAAATGTAAATTTCCAATTTCAACCAAACGTGCTAGAAATGCTCCAATTGAGCTAATTAGCTTATTGTGAGAATATTACAAACGTCTGACAACACTGAAAAATGTAAATTTCCAATTTCAACCAAACATGCTAGAAATGCTCCAATTGAGCTAATTAGCTTATTGTGAGAATAATGCAATTGTCTGACAAAAGTGAAAAATGTAAATTTCCAATTTCAACCAAACGTGCTAGAAATGCTCCAATTGAGCTAATTAGCTTATTGTGAGAATATTACAAACGTCTGACAAAAGTGAAAAATGTAAATTTCCAATTTCAACCAAACATGCTAGAAATGCTCCAATTAAGCTAATTAGCTTATTGAGAGAATATTGCAATTGTTTGACAAAAGTGAAAAATGTAAATTTCCAATTTCAACCAAACATGCTAGAAATGCTCCAATTGAGCTAATTAGCTTATTGAGAGAATATTGCAATTGTTTGACAAAAGTGAAAAATGTAAATTTCCAATTTCAACCAAACGTGCTAGAAATGCTCCAATTGAGCTAATTAGCTTATTGTGAGAATATTACAAACGTCTGACAACACTGAAAAATGTAAATTTCCAATTTCAACCAAACATGCTAGAAATGCTCCAATTGAGCTAATTAGCTTATTGTGAGAATAATGCAATTGTCTGACAAAAGTGAAAAATGTAAATTTCCAATTTCAACCAAACGTGCTAGAAATGCTCCAATTGAGCTAATTAGCTTATTGTGAGAATATTACAAACGTCTGACAAAAGTGAAAAATGTAAATTTCCAATTTCAACCAAACATGCTAGAAATGCTCCAATTAAGCTAATTAGCTTATTGAGAGAATATTGCAATTGTTTGACAAAAGTGAAAAATGTAAATTTCCAATTTCAACCAAACATGCTAGAAATGCTCCAATTGAGCTAATTAGCTTATTGAGAGAATATTGCAATTGTTTGACAAAAGTGAAAAATGTAAATTTCCAATTTCAACCAAACGTGCTAGAAATGCTCCAATTGAGCTAATTAGCTTATTGTGAGAATATTACAAACGTCTGACAAAAGTGAAAAATGTAAATTTCAAATTTCAACCGAACATGCTAGAAATGCTCCAATTGAGCTAATTAGCTTATTGTGAGAATATTGCAATTGTCTGACAAGAGTGAAAAATGTAAATTTGCAATTTCAACCAAACATGCTAGAAATGCTCCAATTGAGCTAATTAGCTTATTGTGAGAATATTACAAACGTCTAACAAAATTGAAAAATGTAAATTTCCAATTTCAACCAAACATGCTAGAAATGTTCCAATTGAGCTAATTAGCTTATTGTGAGAATATTGCAATTGTCTGACAGAAGTGCAAAATGTAAATTTGCAATTTCAACCAAACATGCTAGAAATGCTCCAATTGAGCTAATTAGCTTATTGTGAGAATATTACAAACGTCTGACAACACTGAAAAATGTAAGTTTCCAATTTCAACCAAACATGCTAGAAATGCTCCAATTGAGCTAATTAGCTTATTGTGAGAATATTGCAATTGTCTGACAAAAGTGAAAAAAGTAAATTTCCAATTTCAACCAAACATGCTAGAAATGCTCAAATTGCGCAAATAAGCCTACTGTAAGAATTTTACAAACGTCTGACAAAACTGAAAAATGTAAATTTCCAATTTCAACCAAACATGCTAAAATTGCTCCAATTGAGCTAATTAGCTTATTGTGAGAATATTACAAACGTCTGACAAAAGTGAAAAATGTAAATTTCCAATTTCAACCAAACATGCTAGAAATGCTCCAATTGAGCTAATTAGCTTATTGTGAGAATATTGCAATTGTCTGACAAAAGTGAAAAATGTAAATTTCCAATTTCAACCAAACATGCTAGAAATGCTCCAATTTAGCTAATTAGCTTATTGTGAGAATATTACAAACGTCTGACAACACTGAAAAATGTAAATTTCCAATTTCAACCGAAGGTGCTAGAAATGCTCCAATTGAGCTAATTAGCTTATTGTGAGAATATTGCAATTGTCTGACAAAAGTGAAAAATGTAAATTTCCAATTTCAACCAAACATGCTAGAAATGCTCCAATTGAGCTAATTAGCTTATTGTGAGAATATTGCAATTGTCTGACAGAAGTGAAAAATGTAAATTTGCAATTTCAACCAAACATGCTAGAAATGCTCCAATTTAGCTAATTAGCTTATTGTGAGAATATTACAAACGTCTGACAACACTGAAAAATGTAAATTTCCAATTTCAACCAAACATGCTAGAAATGCTCCAATTGAGCTAATTAGCTTATTGTGAGAATATTGCAATTGTCTGACAAAAGTGAAAAAAGTAAATTTCCAATTTCAACCAAACATGCTAGAAATGCTCAAATTGCGCAAATAAGCCTACTGTAAGAATTTTACAAACGTCTGACAAAACTGAAAAATGTTAATTTCCAATTTCAACCAAACATGCTAAAATTGCTCCAATTGAGCTAATTAGCTTATTGAGAGAATATTGCAATTGTTTGACAAAAGTGAAAAATGTAAATTTCCAATTTCAACCAAACGTGCTAGAAATGCTCCAATTGAGCTAATTAGCTTATTGTGAGAATATTACAAACGTCTGACAAAAGTGAAAAATGTAAATTTCAAATTTCAACCAAACATGCTAGAAATGCTCCAATTGAGCTAATTAGCTTATTGTGAGAATATTGCAATTGTCTGACAAAAGTGAAAAATGTAAATTTCCAATTTCAACCAAACATGCTAGAAATGCTCCAATTGAGCTAATTAGCTTATTGTGAGAATATTACAAACGTCTAACAAAATTGAAAAATGTAAATTTCCAATTTCAACCAAACATGCTAGAAATGTTCCAATTGAGCTAATTAGCTTATTGTGAGAATATTGCAATTGTCTGACAGAAGTGAAAAATGTAAATTTGCAATTTCAACCAAACATGCTAGAAATGCTCCAATTTAGCTAATTAGCTTATTGTGAGAATATTACAAACGTCTGACAACACTGAAAAATGTAAGTTTCCAATTTCAACCAAACATGCTAGAAATGCTCCAATTGAGCTAATTAGCTTATTGTGAGAATATTGCAATTGTCTGACAAAAGTGAAAAAAGTAAATTTCCAATTTCAACCAAACATGCTAGAAATGCTCAAATTGCGCAAATAAGCCTACTGTAAGAATTTTACAAACGTCTGACAAAACTGAAAAATGTAAATTTCCAATTTCAACCAAAAATGCTAAAATTGCTCCAATTGAGCTAATTAGCTTATTGTGAGAATATTACAAACGTCTGACAAAAGTGAAAAATGTAAATTTCCAATTTCAACCAAACATGCTAGAAATGCTCCAATTGAGCTAATTAGCTTATTGTGAGAATATTGCAATTGTCTGACAAAAGTGAAAAATGTAAATTTCCAATTTCAACCAAACATGCTAGAAATGCTCCAATTGAGCTAATTAGCTTATTGTGAGAATATCACAAACGTCTAACAAAGTTGAAAAATGTAAATTTCCAATTTCAACCAAACATGCTAGAAATGCTCCAATTGAGCTAATTGGCTTATTGTGAGAATATTGCAATTGTCTGACAGAAGTGAAAAATGTAAATTTGCATTTTCAACCAAACATGCTAGAAATGCTCCAATTTAGCTAATTAGCTTATTGTGAGAATATTACAAACGTCTGACAACACTGAAAAATGTAAATTTCCAATTTCAACCGAAGGTGCTAGAAATGCTCCAATTGAGCTAATTAGCTTATTGTGAGAATATTGCAATTGTCTGACAAAAGTGAAAAATGTAAATTTCCAATTTCAACCAAACATGCTAGAAATGCTCCAATTGAGCTAATTAGCTTATTGTGAGAATATTGCAATTGTCTGACAGAAGTGAAAAATGTAAATTTGCAATTTCAACCAAACATGCTAGAAATGCTCCAATTTAGCTAATTAGCTTATTGTGAGAATTTTACAAACGTCTGACAAAACTGAAAAATGTAAATTTCCAATTTCAACCAAACATGCTAAAAATGCTCCAATTGAGCTAATTAGCTTATTGTGAGAATATTACAAACGTCTGACAAAAGTGAAAAATGTAAATTTCCAATTTCAACCAAACATGCTAGAAATGCTCCAATTGAGCTAATTAGCTTATTGTGAGAATATTACAAACGTCTAACAAAATTGAAAAATGTAAATTTCCAATTTCAACCAAACGTGCTAGAAATGCTCCAATTGAGCTAATTAGCTTATTGTGAGAATATTACAAACGTCTGACAAAAGTGAAAAATGTAAATTTCCAATTTCAACCAAACATGCTAGAAATGCTCCAATTGAGCTAATTAGCTTATTGAGAGAATATTGCAATTGTTTGACAAAAGTGAAAAATGTAAATTTCTAATTTCAACCAAACATGCTAGAAATGCTCCAATTGAGCTAATTAGCTTATTGAGAGAATATTGCAATTGTTTGACAAAAGTGAAAAATGTAAATTTCCAATTTCAACCAAACGTGCTAGAAATGCTCCAATTGAGCTAATTAGCTTATTGTGAGAATATTACAAACGTCTGACAACACTGAAAAATGTAAATTTCCAATTTCAACCAAACATGGTAGAAATGCTCCAATTGAGCTAATTAGCTTATTGTGAGAATAATGCAATTGTCTGACAAAAGTGAAAAATGTAAATTTCCAATTTCAACCAAACGTGCTAGAAATGCTCCAATTGAGCTAATTAGCTTATTGTGAGAATATTACAAACGTCTGACAAAAGTGAAAAATGTAAATTTCCAATTTCAACCAAACATGCTAGAAACGCTCCAATTAAGCTAATTAGCTTATTGAGAGAATATTGCAATTGTTTGACAAAAGTGAAAAATGTAAATTTCCAATTTCAACCAAACATGCTAGAAATGCTCCAATTGAGCTAATTAGCTTATTGAGAGAATATTGCAATTGTTTGACAAAAGTGAAAAATGTAAATTTCCAATTTCAACCAAACGTGCTAGAAATGCTCCAATTGAGCTAATTAGCTTATTGTGAGAATATTACAAACGTCTGACAAAAGTGAAAAATGTAAATTTCAAATTTCAACCAAACATGCTAGAAATGCTCCAATTGAGCTAATTAGCTTATTGTGAGAATATTGCAATTGTCTGACAAAAGTGAAAAATGTAAATTTGCAATTTCAACCAAACATGCTAGAAATGCTCCAATTGAGCTAATTAGCTTATTGTGAGAATATTACAAACGTCTAACAAAATTGAAAAATGTAAATTTCCAATTTCAACCAAACATGCTAGAAATGTTCCAATTGAGCTAATTAGCTTATTGTGAGAATATTGCAATTGTCTGACAGAAGTGAAAAATGTAAATTTGCAATTTCAACCAAACATGCTAGAAATGCTCCAATTGAGCTAATTAGCTTATTGTGAGAATATTACAAACGTCTGACAACACTGAAAAATGTAAGTTTCCAATTTCAACCAAACATGCTAGAAATGCTCCAATTGAGCTAATTAGCTTATTGTGAGAATATTGCAATTGTCTGACAAAAGTGAAAAAAGTAAATTTGCAATTTCAACCAAACATGCTAGAAATGCTCCAATTGAGCTAATTAGCTTATTGTGAGAATATTACAAACGTCTGACAACACTGAAAAATGTAAGTTTCCAATTTCAACCAAACATGCTAGAAATGCTCCAATTGAGCTAATTAGCTTATTGTGAGAATATTACAAACGTCTAACAAAGTTGAAAAATGTAAATTTCCAATTTCAACCAAACATGCTAGAAATGCTCCAATTGAGCTAATTAGCTTATTGTGAGAATATTGCAATTGTCTGACAGAAGTGAAAAATGTAAATTTGCAATTTCAACCAATCATGCTAGAAATGCTCCAATTTAGCTAATTAGCTTATTGTGAGAATATTACAAACGTCTGACAACACTGAAAAATGTAAATTTCCAATTTCAACCGAAGGTGCTAGAAATGCTCCAATTGAGCTAATTAGCTTATTGTGAGAATATTGCAATTGTCTGACAAAAGTGAAAAATGTAAATTTCCAATTTCAACCAAACATGCTAGAAATGCTCCAATTGAGCTAATTAGCTTATTGTGAGAATATTGCAATTGTCTGACAGAAGTGAAAAATGTAAATTTGCAATTTCAACCAAACATGCTAGAAATGCTCCAATTTAGCTAATTAGCTTATTGTGAGAATATTACAAACGTCTGACAACACTGAAAAATGTAAATTTCCAATTTCAACCAAACATGCTAGAAATGCTCCAATTGAGCTAATTAGCTTATTGTGAGAATATTGCAATTGTCTGACAAAAGTGAAAAAAGTAAATTTCCAATTTCAACCAAACATGCTAGAAATGCTCAAATTGCGCAAATAAGCCTACTGTAAGAATTTTACAAACGTCTGACAAAACTGAAAAATGTAAATTTCCAATTTCAACCAAACATGCTAAAATTGCTCCAATTGAGCTAATTAGCTTATTGTGAGAATATTACAAACGTCTGACAAAAGTGAAAAATGTAAATTTCCAATTTCAACCAAACATGCTAGAAATGCTCCAATTGAGCTAATTAGCTTATTGTGAGAATATTGCAATTGTCTGACAAAAGTGAAAAATGTAAATTTCCAATTTCAACCAAACATGCTAGAAATGCTCCAATTGAGCTAATTAGCTTATTGTGAGAATATTGCAATTGTCTGACAAAAGTGAAAAATGTAAATTTCCAATTTCAACCAAACATGCTAGAAATGCTCCAATTGAGCTAATTAGCTTATTGTGAGAATATTACAAACGTCTAACAAAATTGAAAAATGTAAATTTCCAATTTCAACCAAACATGCTAGAAATGCTCCAATTGAGCTAATCAGCTTATTGTGAGAATATTGCAATTGTCTGACAGAAGTGAAAAATGTAAATTTGCAATTTCAACCAAACATGCTAGAAATGCTCCAATTTAGCTAATTAGCTTATTGTGAGAATATTACAAACGTCTGACAACACTGAAAAATGTAAATTTCCAATTTCAACCAAACATGCTAGAAATGCTCCAATTGAGCTAATTAGCTTATTGTGAGAATATTGCAATTGTCTGACAAAAGTGAAAAAAGTAAATTTCCAATTTCAACCAAACATGCTAGAAATGCTCAAATTGCGCAAATAAGCCTACTGTAAGAATTTTACAAACGTCTGACAAAACTGAAAAATGTAAATTTCCAATTTCAACCAAACATGCTAAAATTGCTCCAATTGAGCTAATTAGCTTATTGTGAGAATATTACAAACGTCTGACAAAAGTGAAAAATGTAAATTTCCAATTTCAACCAAACATGCTAGAAATGCTCAAATTGCGCAAATAAGCCTACTGTAAGAATTTTACAAACGTCTGACAAAACTGAAAAATGTAAATTTCCAATTTCAACCAAACATGCTAAAAATGCTCCAATTGAGCTAATTAGCTTATTGTGAGAATATTACAAACGTCTGACAAAAGTGAAAAATGTAAATTTCCAATTTCAACCAAACATGCTAGAAATGCTCCAATTGAGCTAATTAGCTTATTGTGAGAATATTACAAACGTCTAACAAAATTGAAAAATGTAAATTTCCAATTTCAACCAAACATGCTAGAAATGCTCCAATTGAGCTAATTAGCTTATTGTGAGAATATCACAAACGTCTAACAAAGTTGAAAAATGAAAATTTCCAATTTCAACCAAACATGCTAGAAATGCTCCAATTTAGCTAATTAGCTTATTGTGAGAATATTGCAATTGTCTGACAGAAGTGAAAAATGTAAATTTGCAATTTCAACCAAACATGCTAGAAATGCTCCAATTTAGCTAATTAGCTTATTGTGAGAATATTACAAACGTCTGACAACACTGAAAAATGTAAATTTCCAATTTCAACCGAAGGTGCTAGAAATGCTCCAATTGAGCTAATTAGCTTATTGTGAGAATATTGCAATTGTCTGACAAAAGTGAAAAATGTAAATTTCCAATTTCAACCAAACATGCTAGAAATGCTCCAATTGAGCTAATTAGCTTATTGTGAGAATATTGCAATTGTCTGACAGAAGTGAAAAATGTAAATTTGCAATTTCAACCAAACATGCTAGAAATGCTCCAATTTAGCTAATTAGCTTATTGTGAGAATATTACAAACGTCTGACAACACTGAAAAATGTAAATTTCCAATTTCAACCAAACATGCTAGAAATGCTCCAATTGAGCTAATTAGCTTATTGTGAGAATATTGCAATTGTCTGACAAAAGTGAAAAAAGTAAATTTCCAATTTCAACCAAACATGCTAGAAATGCTCAAATTGCGCAAATAAGCCTACTGTAAGAATTTTACAAACGTCTGACAAAACTGAAAAATGTAAATTTCCAATTTCAACCAAACATGCTAAAATTGCTCCAATTGAGCTAATTAGCTTATTGTGAGAATATTACAAACGTCTGACAAAAGTGAAAAATGTAAATTTCCAATTTCAACCAAACATGCTAGAAATGCTCCAATTGAGCTAATTAGCTTATTGTGAGAATATTGCAATTGTCTGACAAAAGTGAAAAATGTAAATTTCCAATTTCAACCAAACATGCTAGAAATGCTCCAATTGAGCTAATTAGCTTATTGTGAGAATATTGCAATTGTCTGACAAAAGTGAAAAATGTAAATTTCCAATTTCAACCAAACATGCTAGAAATGCTCCAATTGAGCTAATTAGCTTATTGTGAGAATATTACAAACGTCTAACAAAATTGAAAAATGTAAATTTCCAATTTCAACCAAACATGCTAGAAATGCTCCAATTGAGCTAATTAGCTTATTGTGAGAATATTGCAATTGTCTGACAGAAGTGAAAAATGTAAATTTGCAATTTCAACCAAACATGATAGAAATGCTCCAATTTAGCTAATTAGCTTATTGTGAGAATATTACAAACGTCTGACAACACTGAAAAATGTAAATTTCCAATTTCAACCAAACATGCTAGAAATGCTCCAATTGAGCTAATTAGCTTATTGTGAGAATATTACAAACGTCTGACAAAAGTGAAAAATGTAAATTTCCAATTTCAACCAAACATGCTAGAAATGCTCAAATTGCGCAAATAAGCCTACTGTAAGAATTTTACAAACGTCTGACAAAACTGAAAAATGTAAATTTCCAATTTCAACCAAACATGCTAAAAATGCTCCAATTGAGCTAATTAGCTTATTGTGAGAATATTACAAACGTCTGACAAAAGTGAAAAATGTAAATTTCCAATTTCAACCAAACATGCTAGAAATGCTCCAATTGAGCTAATTAGCTTATTGTGAGAATATTACAAACGTCTAACAAAATTGAAAAATGTAAATTTCCAATTTCAACCAAACGTGCTAGAAATGCTCCAATTGAGCTAATTAGCTTATTGTGAGAATATTACAAACGTCTGACAAAAGTGAAAAATGTAAATTTCCAATTTCAACCAAACATGCTAGAAATGCTCCAATTGAGCTAATTAGCTTATTGAGAGAATATTGCAATTGTTTGACAAAAGTGAAAAATGTAAATTTCTAATTTCAACCAAACATGCTAGAAATGCTCCAATTGAGCTAATTAGCTTATTGAGAGAATATTGCAATTGTTTGACAAAAGTGAAAAATGTAAATTTCCAATTTCAACCAAACGTGCTAGAAATGCTCCAATTGAGCTAATTAGCTTATTGTGAGAATATTACAAACGTCTGACAACACTGAAAAATGTAAATTTCCAATTTCAACCAAACATGCTAGAAATGCTCCAATTGAGCTAATTAGCTTATTGTGAGAATAATGCAATTGTCTGACAAAAGTGAAAAATGTAAATTTCCAATTTCAACCAAACGTGCTAGAAATGCTCCAATTGAGCTAATTAACTTATTGTGAGAATATTACAAACGTCTGACAAAAGTGAAAAATGTAAATTTCCAATTTCAACCAAACATGCTAGAAATGCTCCAATTAAGCTACTTAGCTTATTGAGAGAATATTGCAATTGTTTGACAAAAGTGAAAAATGTAAATTTCCAATTTCAACCAAACATGCTAGAAATGCTCCAATTGAGCTAATTAGCTTATTGAGAGAATATTGCAATTGTTTGACAAAAGTGAAAAATGTAAATTTCCAATTTCAACCAAACGTGCTAGAAATGCTCCAATTGAGCTAATTAGCTTATTGTGAGAATATTACAAACGTCTGACAAAAGTGAAAAATGTAAATTTCCAATTTCAACCAAACATGCTAGAAATGCTCCAATTGAGCTAATTAGCTTATTGTGAGAATATTGCAATTGTCTGACAAAAGTGAAAAATGTAAATTTGCAATTTCAACCAAACATGCTAGAAATGCTCCAATTGAGCTAATTAGCTTATTGTGAGAATATTACAAACGTCTAACAAAATTGAAAAATGTAAATTTCCAATTTCAACCAAACATGCTAGAAATGTTCCAATTGAGCTAATTAGCTTATTGTGAGAATATTGCAATTGTCTGACAGAAGTGAAAAATGTAAATTTGCAATTTCAACCAAACATGCTAGAAATGCTCCAATTTAGCTAATTAGCTTATTGTGAGAATATTACAAACGTCTGACAACACTGAAAAATGTAAGTTTCCAATTTCAACCAAACATGCTAGAAATGCTCCAATTGAGCTAATTAGCTTATTGTGAGAATATTGCAATTGTCTGACAAAAGTGAAAAAAGTAAATTTCCAATTTCAACCAAACATGCTAGAAATGCTCAAATTGCGCAAATAAGCCTACTGTAAGAATTTTACAAACGTCTGACAAAACTGAAAAATGTAAATTTCCAATTTCAACCAAACATGCTAAAATTGCTCCAATTGAGCTAATTAGCTTATTGTGAGAATATTACAAACGTCTGACAAAAGTGAAAAATGTAAATTTCCAATTTCAACCAAACATGCTAGAAATGCTCCAATTGAGCTAATTAGCTTATTGTGAGAATATTGCAATTGTCTGACAAAAGTGAAAAATGTAAATTTCCAATTTCAACCAAACATGCTAGAAATGCTCCAATTGAGCTAATTAGCTTATTGTGAGAATATCACAAACGTCTAACAAAGTTGAAAAATGTAAATTTCCAATTTCAACCAAACATGCTAGAAATGCTCCAATTGAGCTAATTAGCTTATTGTGAGAATATTGCAATTGTCTGACAGAAGTGAAAAATGTAAATTTGCAATTTCAACCAAACATGCTAGAAATGCTCCAATTTAGCTAATTAGCTTATTGTGAGAATATTACAAACGTCTGACAACACTGAAAAATGTAAATTTCCAATTTCAACCGAAGGTGCTAGAAATGCTCCAATTGAGCTAATTAGCTTATTGTGAGAATATTGCAATTGTCTGACAAAAGTGAAAAATGTAAATTTCCAATTTCAACCAAACATGCTAGAAATGCTCCAATTGAGCTAATTAGCTTATTGTGAGAATATTGCAATTGTCTGACAGAAGTGAAAAATGTAAATTTGCAATTTCAACCAAACATGCTAGAAATGCTCCAATTTAGCTAATTAGCTTATTGTGAGAATATTACAAACGTCTGACAACACTGAAAAATGTAAATTTCCAATTTCAACCAAACATGCTAGAAATGCTCCAATTGAGCTAATTAGCTTATTGTGAGAATATTGCAATTGTCTGACAAAAGTGAAAAAAGTAAATTTCCAATTTCAACCAAACATGCTAGAAATGCTCAAATTGCGCAAATAAGCCTACTGTAAGAATTTTACAAACGTCTGACAAAACTGAAAAATGTAAATTTCCAATTTCAACCAAACATGCTAAAATTGCTCCAATTGAGCTAATTAGCTTATTGTGAGAATATTACAAACGTCTGACAAAAGTGAAAAATGTAAATTTCCAATTTCAACCAAACATGCTAGAAATGCTCCAATTGAGCTAATTAGCTTATTGTGAGAATATTGCAATTGTCTGACAAAAGTGAAAAATGTAAATTTCCAATTTCAACCAATCATGCTAGAAATGCTCCAATTGAGCTAATTAGCTTATTGTGAGAATATAACAAACGTCTAACAAAATTGAAAAATGTAAATTTCCAATTTCAACCAAACATGCTAGAAATGCTCCAATTGAGCTAATTAGCTTATTGTGAGAATATTGCAATTGTCTGACAGAAGTGAAAAATGTAAATTTGCAATTTCAACCAAACATGCTAGAAATGCTCCAATTTAGCTACTTAGCTTATTGTGAGAATATTACAAACGTCTGACAACACTGAAAAATGTAAATTTCCAATTTCAACCGAAGGTGCTAGAAATGCTCCAATTGAGCTAATTAGCTTATTGTGAGAATATTGCAATTGTCTGACAAAAGTGAAAAATGTAAATTTCCAATTTCAACCAAACGTGCTAGAAATGCTCCAATTGAGCTAATTAGCTTATTGTGAGAATATTACAAACGTCTGACAAAAGTGAAAAATGTAAATTTCCAATTTCAACCAAACATGCTAGAAATGCTCCAATTGAGCTAATTAGCTTATTGTGAGAATATTGCAATTGTCTGACAAAAGTGAAAAATGTAAATTTCCAATTTCAACCAAACATGCTAGAAATGCTCCAATTGAGCTAATTAGCTTATTGTGAGAATATTGCAATTGTCTGACAAAAGTGAAAAATGTAAATTTCCAATTTCAATCAAACATGCTAGAAATGCTCCAATTGAGCTAATTAGCTTATTGAGAGAATATTGCAATTGTTTGACAAAAGTGAAAAATGTAAATTTCCAATTTCAACCGAACATGCTAGAAATGCTCCAATTGAGCTAATTAGCTTATTGAGAGAATATTGCAATTGTTTGACAAAAGTGAAAAATGTAAATTTCAAATTTCAACCAAACGTGCTAGAAATGCTCCAATTGAGCTAATTAGCTTATTGTGAGAATATTGCAATTGTCTGACAAAAGTGAAAAATTTAAGTTTCCAATTTCAATCAAACATGCTAAAAATGCTCCAATTGAGCTAATTAGCTTATTGAGAGAATATTGCAATTGTTTGACAAAAGTGAAAAATGTAAATTTCCAATTTCAACCAAACATGCTAGAAATGCTCCAATTGAGCTAATTAGCTTATTGAGAGAATATTGCAATTGTTTGACAAAAGTGAAAAATGTAAATTTCAAATTTCAACCAAACGTGCTAGAAATGCTCCAATTGAGCTAATTAGCTTATTGTGAGAATATTACAAACGTCTGACAAAAGTGAAAAATGTAAATTTCCAATTTCAACCAAACATGCTAAAAATGCTCCAATTGAGCTAATTAGCTTATTGAGAGAATATTACAAACGTCTGACAAGAGTGAAAAATGTAAATTTCCAATTTCAACCAAACATGCTAGAAATGCTCCAATTGAGCTAATTAGCTTATTGAGAGAATATTACAAACGTCTGACAAGAATGAAAAATGTAAATTTCCAATTTCAACCAAACATGCTAGAAATGCTCCAATTGAGCTAATTAGCTTATTGTGAGAATATTGCAATTGTCTGACAAAAGTGAAAAAATTAAATTTCCAATTTCAACCAAACATGCTAGAAATACTCAAATTGCGCAAATAAGCCTACTGTAAGAATTTTACAAACGTCTGACAAAACTGAAAAATGTAAATTTCCAATTTCAACCAAACATGCTAAAAATGCTCCAATTGAGCTAATTAGCTTATTGAGAGAATATTACAAACGTCTGACAAAAGTGAAAAATGTAAATTTCCAATTTCAACCAAACATGCTAGAAATGCTCCAATTGAGCTAATTAGCTTATTGTGAGAATATTGCAATTGTCTGACAGAAGTGAAAAATATAAATTTGCAATTTCAACCAAACATGCTAGAAATGCTCCAATTTAGCTAATTAGCTTATTGTGAGAATATTACAAACGTCTGACAACACTGAAAAATGTAAATTTCCAATTTCAACCGAAGATGCTAGAAATGCTCCAATTGAGCTAATTAGCTTATTGTGAGAATATTGCAATTGTCTGACAAAAGTGAAAAATGTAAATTTCCAATTTCAACCAAACGTGCTAGAAATGCTCCAATTGAGCTAATTAGCTTATTGTGAGAATATTACAAACGTCTGACAAAAGTGAAAAATGTAAATTTCCAATTTCAACCAAACATGCTAGAAATGCTCCAATTGAGCTAATTAGCTTATTGTGAGAATATTGCAATTGTCTGACAAAAGTGAAAAAAGTAAATTTCCAATTTCAACCAAACATGCTAGAAATGCTCAAATTGCGCAAATAAGCCTACTGTAAGAATTTTACAAACGTCTGACAAAACTGAAAAAGGTAAATTTCCAATTTCAACCAAACATGCTAAAAATGCTCCAATTGAGCTAATTAGCTTATTGTGAGAATATTACAAACGTCTGACAAAAGTGAAAAATGTAAATTTCCAATTTCAACCAAACATGCTAGAAATGCTCCAATTGAGCTAATTAGCTTATTGTGAGAATATTACAAACGTCTAACAAAATTGAAAAATGTAAATTTCCAATTTCAACCAAACATGCTAGAAATGCTCCAATTGAGCTAATTAGCTTATTGTGAGAATATTGCAATTGTCTGACAGAAGTGAAAAATGTAAATTTGCAATTTCAACCAAACATGCTAGAAATGCTCAAATTGCGCAAATAAGCCTACTGTAAGAATTTTACGAACGTCTGACAAAACTGAAAAATGTAAGTTTCCAATTTCAACCAAACATGCTAAAAATGCTCCAATTGAGCTAATTAGCTTATTGTGAGAATATTACAAACGTCTGACAAAAGTGAAAAATGTAAATTTCCAATTTCAACCAAACATGCTAGAAATGCTCCAATTGAGCTAATTAGCTTATTGTGAGAATATTACAAACGTCTAACAAAATTGAAAAATGTAAATTTCCAATTTCAACCAAACATGCTAGAAATGCTCCAATTGAGCTAATTAGCTTATTGTGAGAATATTGCAATTGTCTGACAGAAGTGAAAAATGTAAATTTGCAATTTCAACCAAACATGCTAGAAATGCTCAAATTGCGCAAATAAGCCTACTGTAAGAATTTTACGAACGTCTGACAAAAGTGAAAAATGTAAATTTCCAATTTCAACCAAACATGCTAGAATTGCTCCAATTGAGCTAATTAGCTTACTGTGAGATTATTGCAATTGTCTGACAAAAGTGAAAAATGTAAATTTCCAATTTCAACCAAACATGCTAGAAATGCTCCAATTGAGCTAATTAGCTTATTGTGAGAATATTACAAACGTCTGACAACACTGAAAAATGTAAATTTCCAATTTCAACCAAAGATGCTAGAAATGCTCCAATTGAGCTTATTAGCTTATTGTGAGAATATTGCAATTGTCTGACAAAAGTGAAAAATGTAAATTTCCAATTTCAACCAAACGTGCTAGAAATGCTCCAATTGAGCTAATTAGCATATTGTGAGAATATTACAAACGTCTGACAAAAGTGAAAAATGTAAATTTCCAATTTCAACCAAACATGCTAGAAATGCTCCAATTGAGCTAATTAGCTTATTGAGAGAATATTGCAATTGTTTGACAAAAGTGAAAAATGTAAATTTCCAATTTCAACCAAACATGCTAGAAACGCTCCAATTGAGCTAATTAGCTTATTGAGAGAATATTGCAATTGTTTGACAAAAGTGAAAAATGTAAATTTCAAATTTCAACCAAACGTGCTAGAAATGCTCCAATTGAGCTAATTAGCTTATTGTGAGAATATTACAAACGTCTGACAAAAGTGAAAAATGTAAATTTCCAATTTCAACCAAACATGCTAGAAATGCTCCAATTGAGCTAATTAGCTTATTGTGAGAATATTGCAATTGTCTGACAAAAGTGAAAAATGTAAATTTCCAATTTCAACCAAACATGCTAGAAATGCTCCAATTGAGCTAATTAGCTTATTGAGAGAATATTGCAATTGTTTGACAAAAGTGAAAAATGTAAATTTCCAATTTCAACCAAACATGCTAGAAATGCTCCAATTGAGCTAATTAGCTTATTGAGAGAATATTGCAATTGTTTGACAAAAGTGAAAAATGTAAATTTCAAATTTCAACCAAACGTGCTAGAAATGCTCCAATTGAGCTAATTAGCTTATTGTGAGAATATTACAATCGTCTGACAAAAGTGAAAAATGTAAATTTCCAATTTCAACCAAACATGCTAAAAATGCTCCAATTGAGCTTATTAGGTTATTGTGAGAATATTGCAATTGTCTGACAAAAGTGAAAAAAGTAAATTTCCAATTTCAACCAAACATGCTAGAAATGCTCAAATTGCGCAAATAAGCCTACTGTAAGAATTTTACAAACATCTGACAAAACTGAAAAATGTAAACTTCCAATTTCAACCAAACATGCTAAAAATGCTCCAATTGAGCTAATTAGCTTATTGAGAGAATATTACAAACGTCTGACAAACGTGAAAAATGTAAATTTGCAATTTCAACCAAACATGCTAGAAATGCTCAAATTGCGCAAATAAGCCTACTGTAAGAATTTTACAAACGTCTGACAAAACTGAAGAATGTAAATTTCCAATTTCAACCAAACATGCTAAAAATGCTCCAATTGAGCTAATTAGCTTATTGTGAGAATATTACAAACGTCTGACAACACTGAAAAATGTAAATTTCTAATTTCAACCAAACATGCTAGAAATGCTCCAAATGAGCTAATTAGCTTATTGAGAGAATATTGCAATTGTCTGACAAAAGTGAAAAATGTAAATTTCCAATTTCAACCAAACATGCTAGAATTGCTCCAATTGAGCTAATTAGCTTATTGTGAGAATATTGCAATTGTCTGACAAAAGTGAAAAATGTGAATTTCCAATTTCAACCAAACATGCTAGAATTGCTCCAATTGAGCTAATTAGCTTACTGTGAGATTATTGCAATTGTCTGACAAAAGTGAAAAATGTAAATTTCCAATTTCAATCAAACATGCTAAAAATGCTCCAATTGAGCTAATTAGCTTATTGAGAGAATATTGCAATTGTTTGACAAAAGTGAAAAATGTAAATTTCCAATTTCAACCAAACATGCTAGAAATGCTCCAATTGAGCTAATTAGCTTATTGAGAGAATATTGCAATTGTTTGACAAAAGTGAAAAATTAAATTTCAAATTTCAACCAAACGTGCTAGAAATGCTCCAATTGAGCTAATTAGCTTATTGTGAGAATATTACAAACGTCTAACAAAATTGAAAAATGTAAATTTCCAATTTCAACCAAACATGCTAGAAATGCTCCAATTGAGCTAATTAGCTTATTGTGAGAATATTACAAACGTCTGACAACACTGAAAAATGTAAATTTCCAATTTCAACCGAAGATGCTAGAAATGCTCCAATTGAGCTAATTAGCTTATTGTGAGAATATTGCAATTGTCTGACAAAAGTGAAAAATGTAAATTTCCAATTTCAACCAAACGTGCTAGAAATGCTCCAATTGAGCTAATTAGCTTATTGTGAGAATATTACAAACGTCTGACAAAAGTGAAAAATGTAAATTTCCAATTTCAACCAAACATGCTAGAAATGCTCCAATTGAGCTAATTAGCTTATTGTGAGAATATTGCAATTGTCTGACAAAAGTGAAAAATGTAAATTTCCAATTTCAACCAAACATGCTAGAAATGCTCAAATTGCGCAAATAAGCCTACTGTAAGAATTTTACAAACGTCTGACAAAACTGAAAAATGTAAATTTCCAATTTCAACTAAACATGCTAAAAATGCTCCAATTGAGCTAATTAGCTTATTGTGAGAATATTACAAACGTCTGACAAAAGTGAAAAATGTAAATTTCCAATTTCAACCAAACATGCTAGAAATGCTCCAATTGAGCTAATTAGCTTATTGTGAGAATATTACAAACGTCTAACAAAATTGAAAAATGTAAATTTCCAATTTCAACCAAACATGCTAGAAATGCTCCAATTGAGCTAATTAGCTTATTGTGAGAATATTGCAATTGTCTGACAGAAGTGAAAAATGTAAATTTGCAATTTCAACCAAACATGCTAGAAATGCTCAAATTGCGCAAATAAGCCTACTGTAAGAATTTTACGAACGTTTGACAAAACTGAAAAATGTAAATTTCCAATTTCAACCAAACATGCTAAAAATGCTCCAATTGAGCTAATTAGCTTATTGTGAGAATATTACAAACGTCTGACAAAAGTGAAAAATGTAAATTTCCAATTTCAACCAAACATGCTAGAAATGCTCCAATTGAGCTAATTAGCTTATTGTGAGAATATTACAAACGTCTAACAAAATTGAAAAATGTAAATTTCCAATTTCAACCAAACATGCTAGAAATGCTCCAATTGAGCTAATTAGCTCATTGTGAGAATATTGCAATTGTCTGACAGAAGTGAAAAATGTAAATTTGCAATTTCAACCAAACATGCTAGAAATGCTCAAATTGCGCAAATAAGCCTACTGTAAGAATTTTACGAACGTCTGACAAAAGTGAAAAATGTAAATTTCCAATTTCAACCAAACATGCTAGAATTGCTCCAATTGAGCTAATTAGCTTACTGTGAGATTATTGCAATTGTCTGACAAAAGTGAAAAATGTAAATTTCCAATTTCAACCAAACATGCTAGAAATGCTCCAATTGAGCTAATTAGCTTATTGTG
Organism: Watersipora subatra; assembly: GCF_963576615.1. NCBI lineage: Eukaryota > Metazoa > Bryozoa > Gymnolaemata > Cheilostomatida > Watersiporidae > Watersipora > Watersipora subatra. The sequence continues at coordinate 60,331 of NW_027045279.1, forward strand.
AGAATATTACAAACGTCTGACAACACTGAAAAATGTAAATTTCCAATTTCAACCAAAGATGCTAGAAATGCTCCAATTGAGCTTATTAGCTTATTGTGAGAATATTGCAATTGTCTGACAAAAGTGAAAAATGTAAATTTCCAATTTCAACCAAACGTGCTAGAAATGCTCCAATTGAGCTAATTAGCTTATTGTGAGAATATTACAAACGTCTGACAAAAGTGAAAAATGTAAATTTCCAATTTCAACCAAACATGCTAGAAATGCTCCAATTGAGCTAATTAGCTTACTGAGAGAATATTGCAATTGTTTGACAAAAGTGAAAAATGTAAATTTCCAATTTCAACCAAACATGCTAGAAACGCTCCAATTGAGCTAATTAGCTTATTGAGAGAATATTGCAATTGTTTGACAAAAGTGAAAAATGTAAATTTCAAATTTCAACCAAACGTGCTAGAAATGCTCCAATTGAGCTAATTAGCTTATTGTGAGAATATTACAAACGTCTGACAAAAGTGAAAAATGTAAATTTCCAATTTCAACCAAACATGCTAGAAATGCTCCAATTGAGCTAATTAGCTTATTGTGAGAATATTGCAATTGTCTGACAAAAGTGAAAAATGTTAATTTCCAATTTCAACCAAACATGCTAGAAATGCTCCAATTGAGCTAATTAGCTTATTGAGAGAATATTGCAATTGTTTGACAAAAGTGAAAAATGTAAATTTCCAATTTCAACCAAACATGCTAGAAATGCTCCAATTGAGCTAATTAGCTTATTGAGAGAATATTGCAATTGTTTGACAAAAGTGAAAAATGTAAATTTCAAATTTCAACCAAACGTGCTAGAAATGCTCCAATTGAGCTAATTAGCTTATTGTGAGAATATTACAATCGTCTGACAAAAGTGAAAAATGTAAATTTCCAATTTCAACCAAACATGCTAAAAATGCTCCAATTGAGCTAATTAGGTTATTGTGAGAATATTGCAATTGTCTGACAAAAGTGAAAAAAGTAAATTTCCAATTTCAACCAAACATGCTAGAAATGCTCAAATTGCGCAAATAAGCCTACTGTAAGAATTTTACAAACATCTGACAAAACTGAAAAATGTAAACTTCCAATTTCAACCAAACATGCTAAAAATGCTCCAATTGAGCTAATTAGCTTATTGAGAGAATATTACAAACGTCTGACAAACGTGAAAAATGTAAATTTGCAATTTCAACCAAACATGCTAGAAATGCTCAAATTGCGCAAATAAGCCTACTGTAAGAATTTTACAAACGTCTGACAAAACTGAAGAATGTAAATTTCCAATTTCAACCAAACATGCTAAAAATGCTCCAATTGAGCTAATTAGCTTATTGTGAGAATATTACAAACGTCTGACAACACTGAAAAATGTAAATTTCTAATTTCAACCAAACATGCTAGAAATGCTCCAAATGAGCTAATTAGCTTATTGAGAGAATATTGCAATTGTCTGACAAAAGTGAAAAATGTAAATTTCCAATTTCAACCAAACATGCTAGAATTGCTCCAATTGAGCTAATTAGCTTATTGTGAGAATATTGCAATTGTCTGACAAAAGTGAAAAACGTGAATTTCCAATTTCAACCAAACATGCTAGAATTGCTCCAATTGAGCTAATTAGCTTACTGTGAGATTATTGCAATTGTCTGACAAAAGTGAAAAATGTAAATTTCCAATTTCAATCAAACATGCTAAAAATGCTCCAATTGAGCTAATTAGCTTATTGAGAGAATATTGCAATTGTTTGACAAAAGTGAAAAATGTAAATTTCCAATTTCAACCAAACATGCTAGAAATGCTCCAATTGAGCTAATTAGCTTATTGAGAGAATATTGCAATTGTTTGACAAAAGTGAAAAATGTAAATTTCAAATTTCAACCAAACGTGCTAGAAATGCTCCAATTGAGCTAATTAGCTTATTGTGAGAATATTACAAACGTCTAACAAAATTGAAAAATGTAAATTTCCAATTTCAACCAAACATGCTAGAAATGCTCCAATTGAGCTAATTAGCTTATTGTGAGAATATTGCAATTGTCTGACAGAAGTGAAAAATGTAAATTTGCAATTTCAACCAAACATGCTAGAAATGCTCCAATTTAGCTACTTAGCTTATTGTGAGAATATTACAAACGTCTGACAACACTGAAAAATGTAAATTTCCAATTTCAACCGAAGGTGCTAGAAATGCTCCAATTGAGCTAATTAGCTTATTGTGAGAATATTGCAATTGTCTGACAAAAGTGAAAAATGTAAATTTCCAATTTCAACCAAACGTGCTAGAAATGCTCCAATTGAGCTAATTAGCTTATTGTGAGAATATTACAAACGTCTGACAAAAGTGAAAAATGTAAATTTCCAATTTCAACCAAACATGCTAGAAATGCTCCAATTGAGCTAATTAGCTTATTGTGAGAATATTGCAATTGTCTGACAAAAGTGAAAAATGTAAATTTCCAATTTCAACCAAACATGCTAGAAATGCTCCAATTGAGCTAATTAGCTTATTGTGAGAATATTGCAATTGTCTGACAAAAGTGAAAAATGTAAATTTCCAATTTCAATCAAACATGCTAGAAATGCTCCAATTGAGCTAATTAGCTTATTGAGAGAATATTGCAATTGTTTGACAAAAGTGAAAAATGTAAATTTCCAATTTCAACCGAACATGCTAGAAATGCTCCAATTGAGCTAATTAGCTTATTGAGAGAATATTGCAATTGTTTGACAAAAGTGAAAAATGTAAATTTCAAATTTCAACCAAACGTGCTAGAAATGCTCCAATTGAGCTAATTAGCTTATTGTGAGAATATTGCAATTGTCTGACAAAAGAGAAAAATGTAAATTTCCAATTTCCATCAAACATGCTAAAAATGCTCCAATTGAGCTAATTAGCTTATTGAGAGAATATTGCAATTGTTTGACAAAAGTGAAAAATGTAAATTTCCAATTTCAACCAAACATGCTAGAAATGCTCCAATTGAGCTAATTAGCTTATTGTGAGAATATTGCAATTGTTTGACAAAAGTGAAAAATGTAAATTTCAAATTTCAACCAAACGTGCTAGAAATGCTCCAATTGAGCTAATTAGCTTATTGTGAGAATATTGCAATTGTCTGACAAAAGTGAAAAATGTAAATTTCCAATTTCAATCAAACATGCTAAAAATGCTCCAATTGAGCTAATTAGCTTATTGAGAGAATATTGCAATTGTTTGACAAAAGTGAAAAATGTAACTTTCCAATTTCAACCAAACATGCTAGAAATGCTCCAATTGAGCTAATTAGCTTATTGTGAGAATATTACAAACGTCTGACAACACTGAAAAATGTAAATTTCCAATTTCAACCAAAGATGCTAGAAATGCTCCAATTGAGCTTATTAGCTTATTGTGAGAATATTGCAATTGTCTGACAAAAGTGAAAAATGTAAATTTCCAATTTCAACCAAACGTGCTAGAAATGCTCCAATTGAGCTAATTAGCTTATTGTGAGAATATTACAAACGTCTGACAAAAGTGAAAAATGTAAATTTCCAATTTCAACCAAACATGCTAGAAATGCTCCAATTGAGCTAATTAGCTTACTGAGAGAATATTGCAATTGTTTGACAAAAGTGAAAAATGTAAATTTCCAATTTCAACCAAACATGCTAGAAACGCTCCAATTGAGCTAATTAGCTTATTGAGAGAATATTGCAATTGTTTGACAAAAGTGAAAAATGTAAATTTCAAATTTCAACCAAACGTGCTAGAAATGCTCCAATTGAGCTAATTAGCTTATTGTGAGAATATTACAAACGTCTGACAAAAGTGAAAAATGTAAATTTCCAATTTCAACCAAACATGCTAGAAATGCTCCAATTGAGCTAATTAGCTTATTGTGAGAATATTGCAATTGTCTGACAAAAGTGAAAAATGTTAATTTCCAATTTCAACCAAACATGCTAGAAATGCTCCAATTGAGCTAATTAGCTTATTGAGAGAATATTGCAATTGTTTGACAAAAGTGAAAAATGTAAATTTCCAATTTCAACCAAACATGCTAGAAATGCTCCAATTGAGCTAATTAGCTTATTGAGAGAATATTGCAATTGTTTGACAAAAGTGAAAAATGTAAATTTCAAATTTCAACCAAACGTGCTAGAAATGCTCCAATTGAGCTAATTAGCTTATTGTGAGAATATTACAATCGTCTGACAAAAGTGAAAAATGTAAATTTCCAATTTCAACCAAACATGCTAAAAATGCTCCAATTGAGCTAATTAGGTTATTGTGAGAATATTGCAATTGTCTGACAAAAGTGAAAAAAGTAAATTTCCAATTTCAACCAAACATGCTAGAAATGCTCAAATTGCGCAAATAAGCCTACTGTAAGAATTTTACAAACATCTGACAAAACTGAAAAATGTAAACTTCCAATTTCAACCAAACATGCTAAAAATGCTCCAATTGAGCTAATTAGCTTATTGAGAGAATATTACAAACGTCTGACAAACGTGAAAAATGTAAATTTGCAATTTCAACCAAACATGCTAGAAATGCTCAAATTGCGCAAATAAGCCTACTGTAAGAATTTTACAAACGTCTGACAAAACTGAAGAATGTAAATTTCCAATTTCAACCAAACATGCTAAAAATGCTCCAATTGAGCTAATTAGCTTATTGTGAGAATATTACAAACGTCTGACAACACTGAAAAATGTAAATTTCTAATTTCAACCAAACATGCTAGAAATGCTCCAAATGAGCTAATTAGCTTATTGAGAGAATATTGCAATTGTCTGACAAAAGTGAAAAATGTAAATTTCCAATTTCAACCAAACATGCTAGAATTGCTCCAATTGAGCTAATTAGCTTATTGTGAGAATATTGCAATTGTCTGACAAAAGTGAAAAACGTGAATTTCCAATTTCAACCAAACATGCTAGAATTGCTCCAATTGAGCTAATTAGCTTACTGTGAGATTATTGCAATTGTCTGACAAAAGTGAAAAATGTAAATTTCCAATTTCAATCAAACATGCTAAAAATGCTCCAATTGAGCTAATTAGCTTATTGAGAGAATATTGCAATTGTTTGACAAAAGTGAAAAATGTAAATTTCCAATTTCAACCAAACATGCTAGAAATGCTCCAATTGAGCTAATTAGCTTATTGTGAGAATATTACAAACGTCTAACAAAATTGAAAAATGTAAATTTCCAATTTCAACCAAACATGCTAGAAATGCTCCAATTGAGCTAATCAGCTTATTGTGAGAATATTGCAATTGTCTGACAGAAGTGAAAAATGTAAATTTGCAATTTCAACCAAACATGCTAGAAATGCTCCAATTTAGCTAATTAGCTTATTGTGAGAATATTACAAACGTCTGACAACACTGAAAAATGTAAATTTCCAATTTCAACCAAACATGCTAGAAATGCTCCAATTGAGCTAATTAGCTTATTGTGAGAATATTGCAATTGTCTGACAAAAGTGAAAAAAGTAAATTTCCAATTTCAACCAAACATGCTAAAAATGCTCCAATTGAGCTAATTAGCTTATTGTGAGAATATTACAAACGTCTGACAAAAGTGAAAAATGTAAATTTCCAATTTCAACCAAACATGCTAGAAATGCTCCATTTGAGCTAATTAGCTTATTGTGAGAATATTACAAACGTCTGACAAAATTGAAAAATGTAAATTTCCAATTTCAACCAAACATGCTAGAAATGCTCAAATTGCGCAAATAAGCCTACTGTAAGAATTTTACAAACGTCTGACAAAACTGAAAAATGTAAATTTCCAATTTCAACCAAACATGCTAGAAATGCTCCAATTGAGCTAATTAGCTTATTGTGAGAATATTACAAACGTCTGACAAAAGTGAAAAATGTAAATTTCCAATTTCAACCAAACATGCTAGAAATGCTCCATTTGAGCTAATTAGCTTATTGTGAGAATATTACAAACGTCTAACAAAATTGAAAAATGTAAATTTCCAATTTCAACCAAACATGCTAGAAATGCTCAAATTGCGCAAATAAGCCTACTGTAAGAATTTTACAAACGTCTGACAAAACTGAAAAATGTAAATTTCCAATTTCAACCAAACATGCTAGAAATGCTCAAATTGCGCAAATAAGCCTACTGTAAGAATTTTACAAACGTCTGACAAAACTGAAAAATGTAAATTTCCAATTTCAACCAAACATGCTAAAATTGCTCCAATTGAGCTAATTAGCTTATTGTGAGAATATTACAAACGTCTGACAAAAGTGAAAAATGTAAATTTCCAATTTCAACCAAACATGCTAGAAATGCTCCAATTGAGCTAATTAGCTTATTGTGAGAATATTGCAATTGTCTGACAAAAGTGAAAAATGTAAATTTCCAATTTCAACCAAACATGCTAGAAATGCTCCAATTGAGCTAATTAGCTTATTGTGAGAATATTGCAATTGTCTGACAAAAGTGAAAAATGTAAATTTCCAATTTCAACCAAACATGCTAGAAATGCTCCAATTGAGCTAATTAGCTTATTGTGAGAATATTACAAACGTCTAACAAAATTGAAAAATGTAAATTTCCAATTTCAACCAAACATGCTAGAAATGCTCCAATTGAGCTAATCAGCTTATTGTGAGAATATTGCAATTGTCTGACAGAAGTGAAAAATGTAAATTTGCAATTTCAACCAAACATGCTAGAAATGCTCCAATTTAGCTAATTAGCTTATTGTGAGAATATTACAAACGTCTGACAACACTGAAAAATGTAAATTTCCAATTTCAACCAAACATGCTAGAAATGCTCCAATTGAGCTAATTAGCTTATTGTGAGAATATTGCAATTGTCTGACAAAAGTGAAAAAAGTAAATTTCCAATTTCAACCAAACATGCTAGAAATGCTCAACTTGCGCAAATAAGCCTACTGTAAGAATTTTACAAACGTCTGACAAAACTGAAAAATGTAAATTTCCAATTTCAACCAAACATGCTAAAATTGCTCCAATTGAGCTAATTAGCTTATTGTGAGAATATTACAAACGTCTGACAAAAGTGAAAAATGTAAATTTCCAATTTCAACCAAACATGCTAGAAATGCTCAAATTGCGCAAATAAGCCTACTGTAAGAATTTTACAAACGTCTGACAAAACTGAAAAATGTAAATTTCCAATTTCAACCAAACATGCTAAAAATGCTCCAATTGAGCTAATTAGCTTATTGTGAGAATATTACAAACGTCTGACAAAAGTGAAAAATGTAAATTTCCAATTTCAACCAAACATGCTAGAAATGCTCCAATTGAGCTAATTAGCTTATTGTGAGAATATTACAAACGTCTAACAAAATTGAAAAATGTAAATTTCCAATTTCAACCAAACATGCTAGAAATGCTCCAATTGAGCTAATTAGCTTATTGTGAGAATATCACAAACGTCTAACAAAGTTGAAAAATGAAAATTTCCAATTTCAACCAAACATGCTAGAAATGCTCCAATTTAGCTAATTAGCTTATTGTGAGAATATTGCAATTGTCTGACAGAAGTGAAAAATGTAAATTTGCAATTTCAACCAAACATGCTAGAAATGCTCCAATTTAGCTAATTAGCTTATTGTGAGAATATTACAAACGTCTGACAACACTGAAAAATGTAAATTTCCAATTTCAACCGAAGGTGCTAGAAATGCTCCAATTGAGCTAATTAGCTTATTGTGAGAATATTGCAATTGTCTGACAAAAGTGAAAAATGTAAATTTCCAATTTCAACCAAACATGCTAGAAATGCTCCAATTGAGCTAATTAGCTTATTGTGAGAATATTGCAATTGTCTGACAGAAGTGAAAAATGTAAATTTGCAATTTCAACCAAACATGCTAGAAATGCTCCAATTTAGCTAATTAGCTTATTGTGAGAATATTACAAACGTCTGACAACACTGAAAAATGTAAATTTCCAATTTCAACCAAACATGCTAGAAATGCTCAAATTGAGCTAATTAGCTTATTGTGAGAATATTGCAATTGTCTGACAAAAGTGAAAAAAGTAAATTTCCAATTTCAACCAAACATGCTAGAAATGCTCAAATTGCGCAAATAAGCCTACTGTAAGAATTTTACAAACGTCTGACAAAACTGAAAAATGTAAATTTCCAATTTCAACCAAACATGCTAAAATTGCTCCAATTGAGCTAATTAGCTTATTGTGAGAATATTACAAACGTCTGACAAAAGTGAAAAATGTAAATTTCCAATTTCAACCAAACATGCTAGAAATGCTCCAATTGAGCTAATTAGCTTATTGTGAGAATATTGCAATTGTCTGACAAAAGTGAAAAATGTAAATTTCCAATTTCAACCAAACATGCTAGAAATGCTCCAATTGAGCTAATTAGCTTATTGTGAGAATATTGCAATTGTCTGACAAAAGTGAAAAATGTAAATTTCCAATTTCAACCAAACATGCTAGAAATGCTCCAATTGAGCTAATTAGCTTATTGTGAGAATATTACAAACGTCTAACAAAATTGAAAAATGTAAATTTCCAATTTCAACCAAACATGCTAGAAATGCTCCAATTGAGCTAATTAGCTTATTGTGAGAATATTGCAATTGTCTGACAGAAGTGAAAAATGTAAATTTGCAATTTCAACCAAACATGCTAGAAATGCTCCAATTTAGCTAATTAGCTTATTGTGAGAATATTACAAACGTCTGACAACACTGAAAAATGTAAATTTCCAATTTCAACCAAACATGCTAGAAATGCTCCAATTGAGCTAATTAGCTTATTGTGAGAATATTGCAATTGTCTGACAAAAGTGAAAAAAGTAAATTTCCAATTTCAACCAAACATGCTAGAAATGCTCAAATTGCGCAAATAAGCCTACTGTAAGAATTTTACAAACGTCTGACAAAACTGAAAAATGTAAATTTCCAATTTCAACCAAACATGCTAAAATTGCTCCAATTGAGCTAATTAGCTTATTGTGAGAATATTACAAACGTCTGACAAAAGTGAAAAATGTAAATTTCCAATTTCAACCAAACATGCTAGAAATGCTCAAATTGCGCAAATAAGCCTACTGTAAGAATTTTACAAACGTCTGACAAAACTGAAAAATGTAAATTTCCAATTTCAACCAAACATGCTAAAAATGCTCCAATTGAGCTAATTAGCTTATTGTGAGAATATTACAAACGTCTGACAAAAGTGAAAAATGTAAATTTCCAATTTCAACCAAACATGCTAGAAATGCTCCAATTGAGCTAATTAGCTTATTGTGAGAATATTACAAACGTCTAACAAAATTGAAAAATGTAAATTTCCAATTTCAACCAAACGTGCTAGAAATGCTCCAATTGAGCTAATTAGCTTATTGTGAGAATATTACAAACGTCTGACAAAAGTGAAAAATGTAAATTTCCAATTTCAACCAAACATGCTAGAAATGCTCCAATTGAGCTAATTAGCTTATTGAGAGAATATTGCAATTGTTTGACAAAAGTGAAAAATGTAAATTTCTAATTTCAACCAAACATGCTAGAAATGCTCCAATTGAGCTAATTAGCTTATTGAGAGAATATTGCAATTGTTTGACAAAAGTGAAAAATGTAAATTTCCAATTTCAACCAAACGTGCTAGAAATGCTCCAATTGAGCTAATTAGCTTATTGTGAGAATATTACAAACGTCTGACAACACTGAAAAATGTAAATTTCCAATTTCAACCAAACATGCTAGAAATGCTCCAATTGAGCTAATTAGCTTATTGTGAGAATAATGCAATTGTCTGACAAAAGTGAAAAATGTAAATTTCCAATTTCAACCAAACGTGCTAGAAATGCTCCAATTGAGCTAATTAGCTTATTGTGAGAATATTACAAACGTCTGACAAAAGTGAAAAATGTAAATTTCCAATTTCAACCAAACATGCTAGAAATGCTCCAATTAAGCTACTTAGCTTATTGAGAGAATATTGCAATTGTTTGACAAAAGTGAAAAATGTAAATTTCCAATTTCAACCAAACATGCTAGAAATGCTCCAATTGAGCTAATTAGCTTATTGAGAGAATATTGCAATTGTTTGACAAAAGTGAAAAATGTAAATTTCCAATTTCAACCAAACGTGCTAGAAATGCTCCAATTGAGCTAATTAGCTTATTGTGAGAATATTACAAACGTCTGACAAAAGTGAAAAATGTAAATTTCCAATTTCAACCAAACATGCTAGAAATGCTCCAATTGAGCTAATTAGCTTATTGTGAGAATATTGCAATTGTCTGACAAAAGTGAAAAATGTAAATTTGCAATTTCAACCAAACATGCTAGAAATGCTCCAATTGAGCTAATTAGCTTATTGTGAGAATATTACAAACGTCTAACAAAATTGAAAAATGTAAATTTCCAATTTCAACCAAACATGCTAGAAATGTTCCAATTGAGCTAATTAGCTTATTGTGAGAATATTGCAATTGTCTGACAGAAGTGAAAAATGTAAATTTGCAATTTCAACCAAACATGCTAGAAATGCTCCAATTTAGCTAATTAGCTTATTGTGAGAATATTACAAACGTCTGACAACACTGAAAAATGTAAATTTCCAATTTCAACCAAACATGCTAGAAATGCTCCAATTGAGCTAATTAGCTTATTGTGAGAATATTGCAATTGTCTGACAAAAGTGAAAAAAGTAAATTTCCAATTTCAACCAAACATGCTAGAAATGCTCAAATTGCGCAAATAAGCCTACTGTAAGAATTTTACAAACGTCTGACAAAACTGAAAAATGTAAATTTCCAATTTCAACCAAACATGCTAAAATTGCTCCAATTGAGCTAATTAGCTTATTGTGAGAATATTACAAACGTCTGACAAAAGTGAAAAATGTAAATTTCCAATTTCAACCAAACATGCTAGAAATGCTCCAATTGAGCTAATTAGCTTATTGTGAGAATATTGCAATTGTCTGACAAAAGTGAAAAATGTAAATTTCCAATTTCAACCAAACATGCTAGAAATGCTCCAATTGAGCTAATTAGCTTATTGTGAGAATATCACAAACGTCTAACAAAGTTGAAAAATGTAAATTTCCAATTTCAACCAAACATGCTAGAAATGCTCCAATTGAGCTAATTAGCTTATTGTGAGAATATTGCAATTGTCTGACAGAAGTGAAAAATGTAAATTTGCAATTTCAACCAAACATGCTAGAAATGCTCCAATTTAGCTAATTAGCTTATTGTGAGAATATTACAAACGTCTGACAACACTGAAAAATGTAAATTTCCAATTTCAACCGAAGGTGCTAGAAATGCTCCAATTGAGCTAATTAGCTTATTGTGAGAATATTGCAATTGTCTGACAAAAGTGAAAAATGTAAATTTCCAATTTCAACCAAACATGCTAGAAATGCTCCAATTGAGCTAATTAGCTTATTGTGAGAATATTGCAATTGTCTGACAGAAGTGAAAAATGTAAATTTGCAATTTCAACCAAACATGCTAGAAATGCTCCAATTTAGCTAATTAGCTTATTGTGAGAATATTACAAACGTCTGACAACACTGAAAAATGTAAATTTCCAATTTCAACCAAACATGCTAGAAATGCTCCAATTGAGCTAATTAGCTTATTGTGAGAATATTGCAATTGTCTGACAAAAGTGAAAAAAGTAAATTTCCAATTTCAACCAAACATGCTAGAAATGCTCAAATTGCGCAAATAAGCCTACTGTAAGAATTTTACAAACGTCTGACAAAACTGAAAAATGTAAATTTCCAATTTCAACCAAACATGCTAAAATTGCTCCAATTGAGCTAATTAGCTTATTGTGAGAATATTACAAACGTCTGACAAAAGTGAAAAATGTAAATTTCCAATTTCAACCAAACATGCTAGAAATGCTCCAATTGAGCTAATTAGCTTATTGTGAGAATATTGCAATTGTCTGACAAAAGTGAAAAATGTAAATTTCCAATTTCAACCAATCATGCTAGAAATGCTCCAATTGAGCTAATTAGCTTATTGTGAGAATATAACAAACGTCTAACAAAATTGAAAAATGTAAATTTCCAATTTCAACCAAACATGCTAGAAATGCTCCAATTGAGCTAATTAGCTTATTGTGAGAATATTGCAATTGTCTGACAGAAGTGAAAAATGTAAATTTGCAATTTCAACCAAACATGCTAGAAATGCTCCAATTTAGCTACTTAGCTTATTGTGAGAATATTACAAACGTCTGACAACACTGAAAAATGTAAATTTCCAATTTCAACCGAAGGTGCTAGAAATGCTCCAATTGAGCTAATTAGCTTATTGTGAGAATATTGCAATTGTCTGACAAAAGTGAAAAATGTAAATTTCCAATTTCAACGAAACGTGCTAGAAATGCTCCAATTGAGCTAATTAGCTTATTGTGAGAATATTACAAACGTCTGACAAAAGTGAAAAATGTAAATTTCCAATTTCAACCAAACATGCTAGAAATGCTCCAATTGAGCTAATTAGCTTATTGTGAGAATATTGCAATTGTCTGACAAAAGTGAAAAATGTAAATTTCCAATTTCAACCAAACATGCTAGAAATGCTCCAATTGAGCTAATTAGCTTATTGTGAGAATATTGCAATTGTCTGACAAAAGTGAAAAATGTAAATTTCCAATTTCAATCAAACATGCTAGAAATGCTCCAATTGAGCTAATTAGCTTATTGAGAGAATATTGCAATTGTTTGACAAAAGTGAAAAATGTAAATTTCCAATTTCAACCGAACATGCTAGAAATGCTCCAATTGAGCTAATTAGCTTATTGAGAGAATATTGCAATTGTTTGACAAAAGTGAAAAATGTAAATTTCAAATTTCAACCAAACGTGCTAGAAATGCTCCAATTGAGCTAATTAGCTTATTGTGAGAATATTGCAATTGTCTGACAAAAGTGAAAAATTTAAGTTTCCAATTTCAATCAAACATGCTAAAAATGCTCCAATTGAGCTAATTAGCTTATTGAGAGAATATTGCAATTGTTTGACAAAAGTGAAAAATGTAAATTTCCAATTTCAACCAAACATGCTAGAAATGCTCCAATTGAGCTAATTAGCTTATTGAGAGAATATTGCAATTGTTTGACAAAAGTGAAAAATGTAAATTTCAAATTTCAACCAAACGTGCTAGAAATGCTCCAATTGAGCTAATTAGCTTATTGTGAGAATATTACAAACGTCTGACAAAAGTGAAAAATGTAAATTTCCAATTTCAACCAAACATGCTAAAAATGCTCCAATTGAGCTAATTAGCTTATTGAGAGAATATTACAAACGTCTGACAAGAGTGAAAAATGTAAATTTCCAATTTCAACCAAACATGCTAGAAATGCTCCAATTGAGCTAATTAGCTTATTGAGAGAATATTACAAACGTCTGACAAGAATGAAAAATGTAAATTTCCAATTTCAACCAAACATGCTAGAAATGCTCCAATTGAGCTAATTAGCTTATTGTGAGAATATTGCAATTGTCTGACAAAAGTGAAAAAATTAAATTTCCAATTTCAACCAAACATGCTAGAAATGCTCAAATTGCGCAAATAAGCCTACTGTAAGAATTTTACAAACGTCTGACAAAACTGAAAAATGTAAATTTCCAATTTCAACCAAACATGCTAAAAATGCTCCAATTGAGCTAATTAGCTTATTGAGAGAATATTACAAACGTCTGACAAAAGTGAAAAATGTAAATTTCCAATTTCAACCAAACATGCTAGAAATGCTCCAATTGAGCTAATTAGCTTATTGTGAGAATATTGCAATTGTCTGACAGAAGTGAAAAATATAAATTTGCAATTTCAACCAAACATGCTAGAAATGCTCCAATTTAGCTAATTAGCTTATTGTGAGAATATTACAAACGTCTGACAACACTGAAAAATGTAAATTTCCAATTTCAACCGAAGATGCTAGAAATGCTCCAATTGAGCTAATTAGCTTATTGTGAGAATATTGCAATTGTCTGACAAAAGTGAAAAAGCTAAATTTCCAATTTCAACCAAACGTGCTAGAAATGCTCCAATTGAGCTAATTAGCTTATTGTGAGAATATTACAAACGTCTGACAAAAGTGAAAAATGTAAATTTCCAATTTCAACCAAACATGCTAGAAATGCTCCAATTGAGCTAATTAGCTTATTGTGAGAATATTGCAATTGTCTGACAAAAGTGAAAAAAGTAAATTTCCAATTTCAACCAAACATGCTAGAAATGCTCAAATTGCGCAAATAAGCCTACTGTAAGAATTTTACAAACGTCTGACAAAACTGAAAAAGGTAAATTTCCAATTTCAACCAAACATGCTAAAAATGCTCCAATTGAGCTAATTAGCTTATTGTGAGAATATTACAAACGTCTGACAAAAGTGAAAAATGTAAATTTCCAATTTCAACCAAACATGCTAGAAATGCTCCAATTGAGCTAATTAGCTTATTGTGAGAATATTACAAACGTCTAACAAAATTGAAAAATGTAAATTTCCAATTTCAACCAAACATGCTAGAAATGCTCCAATTGAGCTAATTAGCTTATTGTGAGAATATTGCAATTGTCTGACAGAAGTGAAAAATGTAAATTTGCAATTTCAACCAAACATGCTAGAAATGCTCAAATTGCGCAAATAAGCCTACTGTAAGAATTTTACGAACGTCTGACAAAACTGAAAAATGTAAATTTCCAATTTCAACCAAACATGCTAAAAATGCTCCAATTGAGCTAATTAGCTTATTGTGAGAATATTGCAAACGTCTGACAAAAGTGAAAAATGTAAATTTCCAATTTCAACCAAACATGCTAGAAATGCTCCAATTGAGCTAATTAGCTTATTGTGAGAATATTACAAACGTCTAACAAAATTGAAAAATGTAAATTTCCAATTTCAACCAAACATGCTAGAAATGCTCCAATTGAGCTAATTAGCTTATTGTGAGAATATTGCAATTGTCTGACAGAAGTGAAAAATGTAAATTTGCAATTTCAACCAAACATGCTAGAAATGCTCAAATTGCGCAAATAAGCCTACTGTAAGAGTTTTACGAACGTCTGACAAAAGTGAAAAATGTAAATTTCCAATTTCAACCAAACATGCTAGAATTGCTCCAATTGAGCTAATTAGCTTACTGTGAGATTATTGCAATTGTCTGACAAAAGTGAAAAATGTAAATTTCCAATTTCAACCAAACATGCTAGAAATGCTCCAATTGAGCTAATTAGCTTATTGTGAGAATATTACAAACGTCTGACAACACTGAAAAATGTAAATTTCCAATTTCAACCAAAGATGCTAGAAATGCTCCAATTGAGCTTATTAGCTTATTGTGAGAATATTGCAATTGTCTGACAAAAGTGAAAAATGTAAATTTCCAATTTCAACCAAACGTGCTAGAAATGCTCCAATTGAGCTAATTAGCATATTGTGAGAATATTACAAACGTCTGACAAAAGTGAAAAATGTAAATTTCCAATTTCAACCAAACATGCTAGAAATGCTCCAATTGAGCTAATTAGCTTATTGAGAGAATATTGCAATTGTTTGACAAAAGTGAAAAATGTAAATTTCCAATTTCAACCAAACATGCTAGAAACGCTCCAATTGAGCTAATTAGCTTATTGAGAGAATATTGCAATTGTTTGACAAAAGTGAAAAATGTAAATTTCAAATTTCAACCAAACGTGCTAGAAATGCTCCAATTGAGCTAATTAGCTTATTGTGAGAATATTACAAACGTCTGACAAAAGTGAAAAATGTAAATTTCCAATTTCAACCAAACATGCTAGAAATGCTCCAATTGAGCTAATTAGCTTATTGTGAGAATATTGCAATTGTCTGACAAAAGTGAAAAATGTAAATTTCCAATTTCAACCAAACATGCTAGAAATGCTCCAATTGAGCTAATTAGCTTATTGAGAGAATATTGCAATTGTTTGACAAAAGTGAAAAATGTAAATTTCCAATTTCAACCAAACATGCTAGAAATGCTCCAATTGAGCTAATTAGCTTATTGAGAGAATATTGCAATTGTTTGACAAAAGTGAAAAATGTAAATTTCAAATTTCAACCAAACGTGCTAGAAATGCTCCAATTGAGCTAATTAGCTTATTGTGAGAATATTACAATCGTCTGACAAAAGTGAAAAATGTAAATTTCCAATTTCAACCAAACATGCTAAAAATGCTCCAATTGAGCTTATTAGGTTATTGTGAGAATATTGCAATTGTCTGACAAAAGTGAAAAAAGTAAATTTCCAATTTCAACCAAACATGCTAGAAATGCTCAAATTGCGCAAATAAGCCTACTGTAAGAATTTTACAAACATCTGACAAAACTGAAAAATGTAAACTTCCAATTTCAACCAAACATGCTAAAAATGCTCCAATTGAGCTAATTAGCTTATTGAGAGAATATTACAAACGTCTGACAAACGTGAAAAATGTAAATTTGCAATTTCAACCAAACATGCTAGAAATGCTCAAATTGCGCAAATAAGCCTACTGTAAGAATTTTACAAACGTCTGACAAAACTGAAGAATGTAAATTTCCAATTTCAACCAAACATGCTAAAAATGCTCCAATTGAGCTAATTAGCTTATTGTGAGAATATTACAAACGTCTGACAACACTGAAAAATGTAAATTTCTAATTTCAACCAAACATGCTAGAAATGCTCCAAATGAGCTAATTAGCTTATTGAGAGAATATTGCAATTGTCTGACAAAAGTGAAAAATGTAAATTTCCAATTTCAACCAAACATGCTAGAATTGCTCCAATTGAGCTAATTAGCTTATTGTGAGAATATTGCAATTGTCTGACAAAAGTGAAAAATGTGAATTTCCAATTTCAACCAAACATGCTAGAATTGCTCCAATTGAGCTAATTAGCTTACTGTGAGATTATTGCAATTGTCTGACAAAAGTGAAAAATGTAAATTTCCAATTTCAATCAAACATGCTAAAAATGCTCCAATTGAGCTAATTAGCTTATTGAGAGAATATTGCAATTGTTTGACAAAAGTGAAAAATGTAAATTTCCAATTTCAACCAAACATGCTAGAAATGCTCCAATTGAGCTAATTAGCTTATTGAGAGAATATTGCAATTGTTTGACAAAAGTGAAAAATTAAATTTCAAATTTCAACCAAACGTGCTAGAAATGCTCCAATTGAGCTAATTAGCTTATTGTGAGAATATTACAAACGTCTAACAAAATTGAAAAATGTAAATTTCCAATTTCAACCAAACATGCTAGAAATGCTCCAATTGAGCTAATTAGCTTATTGTGAGAATATTACAAACGTCTGACAACACTGAAAAATGTAAATTTCCAATTTCAACCGAAGATGCTAGAAATGCTCCAATTGAGCTAATTAGCTTATTGTGAGAATATTGCAATTGTCTGACAAAAGTGAAAAATGTAAATTTCCAATTTCAACCAAACGTGCTAGAAATGCTCCAATTGAGCTAATTAGCTTATTGTGAGAATATTACAAACGTCTGACAAAAGTGAAAAATGTAAATTTCCAATTTCAACCAAACATGCTAGAAATGCTCCAATTGAGCTAATTAGCTTATTGTGAGAATATTGCAATTGTCTGACAAAAGTGAAAAAAGTAAATTTCCAATTTCAACCAAACATGCTAGAAATGCTCAAATTGCGCAAATAAGCCTACTGTAAGAATTTTACAAACGTCTGACAAAACTGAAAAATGTAAATTTCCAATTTCAACTAAACATGCTAAAAATGCTCCAATTGAGCTAATTAGCTTATTGTGAGAATATTACAAACGTCTGACAAAAGTGAAAAATGTAAATTTCCAATTTCAACCAAACATGCTAGAAATGCTCCAATTGAGCTAATTAGCTTATTGTGAGAATATTACAAACGTCTAACAAAATTGAAAAATGTAAATTTCCAATTTCAATCAAACATGCTAGAAATGCTCCAATTGAGCTAATTAGCTTATTGTGAGAATATTGCAATTGTCTGACAGAAGTGAAAAATGTAAATTTGCAATTTCAACCAAACATGCTAGAAATGCTCAAATTGCGCAAATAAGCCTACTGTAAGAATTTTACGAACGTCTGACAAAACTGAAAAATGTAAATTTCCAATTTCAACCAAACATGCTAAAAATGCTCCAATTGAGCTAATTAGCTTATTGTGAGAATATTACAAACGTCTGACAAAAGTGAAAAATGTAAATTTCCAATTTCAACCAAACATGCTAGAAATGCTCCAATTGAGCTAATTAGCTTATTGTGAGAATATTACAAACGTCTAACAAAATTGAAAAATGTAAATTTCCAATTTCAACCAAACATGCTAGAAATGCTCCAATTGAGCTAATTAGCTCATTGTGAGAATATTGCAATTGTCTGACAGAAGTGAAAAATGTAAATTTGCAATTTCAACCAAACATGCTAGAAATGCTCAAATTGCGCAAATAAGCCTACTGTAACAATTTTACGAACGTCTGACAAAAGTGAAAAATGTAAATTTCCAATTTCAACCAAACATGCTAGAATTGCTCCAATTGAGCTAATTAGCTTACTGTGAGATTATTGCAATTGTCTGACAAAAGTGAAAAATGTAAATTTCCAATTTCAACCAAACATGCTAGAAATGCTCCAATTGAGCTAATTAGCTTATTGTGAGAATATTACAAACGTCTGACAACACTGAAAAATGTAAATTTCCAATTTCAACCAAAGATGCTAGAAATGCTCCAATTGAGCTTATTAGCTTATTGTGAGAATATTGCAATTGTCTGACAAAAGTGAAAAATGTAAATTTCCAATTTCAACCAAACGTGCTAGAAATGCTCCAATTGAGCTAATTAGCTTATTGTGAGAATATTACAAACGTCTGACAAAAGTGAAAAATGTAAATTTCCAATTTCAACCAAACATGCTAGAAATGCTCCAATTGAGCTAATTAGCTTACTGAGAGAATATTGCAATTGTTTGACAAAAGTGAAAAATGTAAATTTCCAATTTCAACCAAACATGCTAGAAACGCTCCAATTGAGCTAATTAGCTTATTGAGAGAATATTGCAATTGTTTGACAAAAGTGAAAAATGTAAATTTCAAATTTCAACCAAACGTGCTAGAAATGCTCCAATTGAGCTAATTAGCTTATTGTGAGAATATTACAAACGTCTGACAAAAGTGAAAAATGTAAATTTCCAATTTCAACCAAACATGCTAGAAATGCTCCAATTGAGCTAATTAGCTTATTGTGAGAATATTGCAATTGTCTGACAAAAGTGAAAAATGTTAATTTCCAATTTCAACCAAACATGCTAGAAATGCTCCAATTGAGCTAATTAGCTTATTGAGAGAATATTGCAATTGTTTGACAAAAGTGAAAAATGTAAATTTCCAATTTCAACCAAACATGCTAGAAATGCTCCAATTGAGCTAATTAGCTTATTGAGAGAATATTGCAATTGTTTGACAAAAGTGAAAAATGTAAATTTCAAATTTCAACCAAACGTGCTAGAAATGCTCCAATTGAGCTAATTAGCTTATTGTGAGAATATTACAATCGTCTGACAAAAGTGAAAAATGTAAATTTCCAATTTCAACCAAACATGCTAAAAATGCTCCAATTGAGCTAATTAGGTTATTGTGAGAATATTGCAATTGTCTGACAAAAGTGAAAAAAGTAAATTTCCAATTTCAACCAAACATGCTAGAAATGCTCAAATTGCGCAAATAAGCCTACTGTAAGAATTTTACAAACATCTGACAAAACTGAAAAATGTAAACTTCTAATTTCAACCAAACATGCTAAAAATGCTCCAATTGAGCTAATTAGCTTATTGAGAGAATATTACAAACGTCTGACAAACGTGAAAAATGTAAATTTGCAATTTCAACCAAACATGCTAGAAATGCTCAAATTGCGCAAATAAGCCTACTGTAAGAATTTTACAAACGTCTGACAAAACTGAAGAATGTAAATTTCCAATTTCAACTAAACATGCTAAAAATGCTCCAATTGAGCTAATCAGCTTATTGTGAGAATATTACAAACGTCTGACAACACTGAAAAATGTAAATTTCTAATTTCAACCAAACATGCTAGAAATGCTCCAAATGAGCTAATTAGCTTATTGAGAGAATATTGCAATTGTCTGACAAAAGTGAAAAATGTAAATTTCCAATTTCAACCAAACATGCTAGAATTGCTCCAATTGAGCTAATTAGCTTATTGTGAGAATATTGCAATTGTCTGACAAAAGTGAAAAACGTGAATTTCCAATTTCAACCAAACATGCTAGAATTGCTCCAATTGAGCTAATTAGCTTACTGTGAGATTATTGCAATTGTCTGACAAAAGTGAAAAATGTAAATTTCCAATTTCAATCAAACATGCTAAAAATGCTCCAATTGAGCTAATTAGCTTATTGAGAGAATATTGCAATTGTTTGACAAAAGTGAAAAATGTAAATTTCCAATTTCAACCAAACATGCTAGAAATGCTCCAATTGAGCTAATTAGCTTATTGAGAGAATATTGCAATTGTTTGACAAAAGTGAAAAATGTAAATTTCAAATTTCAACCAAACGTGCTAGAAATGCTCCAATTGAGCTAATTAGCTTATTGTGAGAATATTACAAACGTCTAACAAAATTGAAAAATGTAAATTTCCAATTTCAACCAAACATGCTAGAAATGCTCCAATTGAGCTAATTAGCTTATTGTGAGAATATTGCAATTGTCTGACAGAAGTGAAAAATGTAAATTTGCAATTTCAACCAAACATGCTAGAAATGCTCCAATTTAGCTACTTAGCTTATTGTGAGAATATTACAAACGTCTGACAACACTGAAAAATGTAAATTTCCAATTTCAACCGAAGGTGCTAGAAATGCTCCAATTGAGCTAATTAGCTTATTGTGAGAATATTGCAATTGTCTGACAAAAGTGAAAAATGTAAATTTCCAATTTCAACCAAACGTGCTAGAAATGCTCCAATTGAGCTAATTAGCTTATTGTGAGAATATTACAAACGTCTGACAAAAGTGAAAAATGTAAATTTCCAATTTCAACCAAACATGCTAGAAATGCTCCAATTGAGCTAATTAGCTTATTGTGAGAATATTGCAATTGTCTGACAAAAGTGAAAAATGTAAATTTCCAATTTCAACCAAACATGCTAGAAATGCTCCAATTGAGCTAATTAGCTTATTGTGAGAATATTGCAATTGTCTGACAAAAGTGAACAATGTAAATTTCCAATTTCAATCAAACATGCTAGAAATGCTCCAATTGAGCTAATTAGCTTATTGAGAGAATATTGCAATTGTTTGACAAAAGTGAAAAATGTAAATTTCCAATTTCAACCGAACATGCTAGAAATGCTCCAATTGAGCTAATTAGCTTATTGAGAGAATATTGCAATTGTTTGACAAAAGTGAAAAATGTAAATTTCAAATTTCAACCAAACGTGCTAGAAATGCTCCAATTGAGCTAATTAGCTTATTGTGAGAATATTGCAATTGTCTGACAAAAGTGAAAAATGTAAATTTCCAATTTCAATCAAACATGCTAAAAATGCTCCAATTGAGCTAATTAGCTTATTGAGAGAATATTGCAATTGTTTGACAAAAGTGAAAAATGTAAATTTCCAATTTCAACCAAACATGCTAGAAATGCTCCAATTGAGCTAATTAGCTTATTGAGAGAATATTGCAATTGTTTGACAAAAGTGAAAAATGTAAATTTCAAATTTCAACCAAACGTGCTAGAAATGCTCCAATTGAGCTAATTAGCTTATTGTGAGAATATTACAAACGTCTGACAAAAGTGAAAAATGTAAATTTGCAATCTCAACCAAACATGCTAGAAATGCTCCAATTGAGCTAATTAGCTTATTGTGAGAATATTGCAATTGTCTGACAAAAGTGAAAAAAGTAAATTTCCAATTTCAACCAAACATGCTAGAAATGCTCAAATTGCGCAAATAAGCCTACTGTAAGAATTTTACAAACGTCTGACAAAACTGAAAAATGTAAATTTCCAATTTCAACCAAACATGCTAAAAATGCTCCAATTGAGCTAATTAGCTTATTGTGAGAATATTACAAACGTCTGACAAAAGTGAAAAATGTAAATTTCCAATTTCAACCAAACATGCTAGAAATGCTCCATTTGAGCTAATTAGCTTATTGTGAGAATATTACAAACGTCTAACAAAATTGAAAAATGTAAATTTCCAATTTCAACCAAACATGCTAGAAATGCTCCAATTGAGCTAATTAGCTTATTGTGAGAATATTGCAATTGTCTGACAGAAGTGAAAAATGTAAATTTGCAATTTCAACCAAACATGCTAGAAATGCTCAAATTGCGCAAATAAGCCTACTGTAAGAATTTTACGAACGTCTGACAAAACTGAAAAATGTAAATTTCCAATTTCAACCAAACATGCTAAAAATGCTCCAATTGAGCTAATTAGCTTATTGTGAGAATATTACAAACGTCTGACAACACTGAATAATGTAAATTTCTAATTTCAACAAACATGCTAGAAATGCTCCAAATGAGCTAATTAGCTTATTGAGAGAATATTGCAATTGTCTGACAAAAGTGAAAAATGTAAATTTCCAATTTCAACCAAACATGCTAGAAATGCTCCAATTGAGCTAATTAGCTTATTGTGAGAATATTGCAATTGTCTGACAAAAGTGAAAAATGTAAATTTCCAATTTCAACCAAACATGCTAGAATTGCTCCAATTGAGCTAATTAGCTTACTGTGAGATTATTGCAATTGTCTGACAAAAGTGAAAAATGTAAATTTCCAATTTCAACCAAACATGCTAGAAATGCTCCAATTGAGCTAATTAGCTTATTGTGAGAATATTACAAACGTCTGACAACACTGAAAAATGTAAATTTCCAATTTCAACCAAAGATGCTAGAAATGCTCCAATTGAGCTTATTAGCTTATTGTGAGAATATTGCAATTGTCTGACAAAAGTGAAAAATGTAAATTTCCAATTTCAACCAAACGTGCTAGAAATGCTCCAATTGAGCTAATTAGCTTATTGTGAGAATATTACAAACGTCTGACAAAAGTGAAAAATGTAAATTTCCAATTTCAACCAAACATGCTAGAAATGCTCCAATTGAGCTAATTAGCTTATTGAGAGAATATTGCAATTGTTTGACAAAAGTGAAAAATGTAAATTTCCAATTTCAACCAAACATGCTAGAAACGCTCCAATTGAGCTAATTAGCTTATTGAGAGAATATTGCAATTGTTTGACAAAAGTGAAAAATGTAAATTTCAAATTTCAACCAAACGTGCTAGAAATGCTCCAATTGAGCTAATTAGCTTATTGTGAGAATATTACAAACGTCTGACAAAAGTGAAAAATGTAAATTTCCAATTTCAACCAAACATGCTAGAAATGCTCCAATTGAGCTAATTAGCTTATTGAGAGAATATTGCAATTGTTTGACAAAAGTGAAAAATGTAAATTTCCAATTTCAACCAAACATGCTAGAAATGCTCCAATTGAGCTAATTAGCTTATTGAGAGAATATTGCAATTGTTTGACAAAAGTGAAAAATGTAAATTTCAAATTTCAACCAAACGTGCTAGAAATGCTCCAATTGAGCTAATTAGCTTATTGTGAGAATATTACAATCGTCTGACAAAAGTGAAAAAAGTAAATTTCCAATTTCAACCAAACATGCTAGAAATGCTCAAATTGCGCAAATAAGCCTACTGTAAGAATTTTACAAACGTCTGACAAAACTGAAAAATGTAAATTTCCAATTTCAACCAAACATGCTAAAATTGCTCCAATTGAGCTAATTAGCTTATTGTGAGAATATTACAAACGTCTGACAAAAGTGAAAAATGTAAATTTCCAATTTCAACCAAACATGCTAGAAATGCTCCAATTGAGCTAATTAGCTTATTGTGAGAATATTGCAATTGTCTGACAAAAGTGAAAAATGTAAATTTCCAATTTCAACCAAACATGCTAGAAATGCTCCAATTGAGCTAATTAGCTTATTGTGAGAATATCACAAACGTCTAACAAAGTTGAAAAATGTAAATTTCCAATTTCAACCAAACATGCTAGAAATGCTCCAATTGAGCTAATTAGCTTATTGTGAGAATATTGCAATTGTCTGACAGAAGTGAAAAATGTAAATTTGCAATTTCAACCAAACATGCTAGAAATGCTCCAATTTAGCTAATTAGCTTATTGTGAGAATATTACAAACGTCTGACAACACTGAAAAATGTAAATTTCCAATTTCAACCGAAGGTGCTAGAAATGCTCCAATTGAGCTAATTAGCTTATTGTGAGAATATTGCAATTGTCTGACAAAAGTGAAAAATGTAAATTTCCAATTTCAACCAAACATGCTAGAAATGCTCCAATTGAGCTAATTAGCTTATTGTGAGAATATTGCAATTGTCTGACAGAAGTGAAAAATGTAAATTTGCAATTTCAACCAAACATGCTAGAAATGCTCCAATTTAGCTAATTAGCTTATTGTGAGAATATTACAAACGTCTGACAACACTGAAAAATGTAAATTTCCAATTTCAACCAAACATGCTAGAAATGCTCCAATTGAGCTAATTAGCTTATTGTGAGAATATTGCAATTGTCTGACAAAAGTGAAAAAAGTAAATTTCCAATTTCAACCAAACATGCTAGAAATGCTCAAATTGCGCAAATAAGCCTACTGTAAGAATTTTACAAACGTCTGACAAAACTGAAAAATGTAAATTTCCAATTTCAACCAAACATGCTAAAATTGCTCCAATTGAGCTAATTAGCTTATTGTGAGAATATTACAAACGTCTGACAAAAGTGAAAAATGTAAATTTCCAATTTCAACCAAACATGCTAGAAATGCTCCAATTGAGCTAATTAGCTTATTGTGAGAATATTGCAATTGTCTGACAAAAGTGAAAAATGTAAATTTCCAATTTCAACCAATCATGCTAGAAATGCTCCAATTGAGCTAATTAGCTTATTGTGAGAATATAACAAACGTCTAACAAAATTGAAAAATGTAAATTTCCAATTTCAACCAAACATGCTAGAAATGCTCCAATTGAGCTAATTAGCTTATTGTGAGAATATTGCAATTGTCTGACAGAAGTGAAAAATGTAAATTTGCAATTTCAACCAAACATGCTAGAAATGCTCCAATTTAGCTACTTAGCTTATGGTGAGAATATTACAAACGTCTGACAACACTGAAAAATGTAAATTTCCAATTTCAACCGAAGGTGCTAGAAATGCTCCAATTGAGCTAATTAGCTTATTGTGAGAATATTGCAATTGTCTGACAAAAGTGAAAAATGTAAATTTCCAATTTCAACCAAACGTGCTAGAAATGCTCCAATTGAGCTAATTAGCTTATTGTGAGAATATTACAAACGTCTGACAAAAGTGAAAAATGTAAATTTCCAATTTCAACCAAACATGCTAGAAATGCTCCAATTGAGCTAATTAGCTTATTGTGAGAATATTGCAATTGTCTGACAAAAGTGAAAAATGTAAATTTCCAATTTCAACCAAACATGCTAGAAATGCTCCAATTGAGCTAATTAGCTTATTGTGAGAATATTGCAATTGTCTGACAAAAGTGAAAAATGTAAATTTCCAATTTCTATCAAACATGCTAGAAATGCTCCAATTGAGCTAATTAGCTTATTGAGAGAATATTGCAATTGTTTGACAAAAGTGAAAAATGTAAATTTCCAATTTCAACCGAACATGCTAGAAATGCTCCAATTGAGCTAATTAGCTTATTGAGAGAATATTGCAATTGTTTGACAAAAGTGAAAAATGTAAATTTCAAATTTCAACCAAACGTGCTAGAAATGCTCCAATTGAGCTAATTAGCTTATTGTGAGAATATTGCAATTGTCTGACAAAAGTGAAAAATTTAAATTTCCAATTTCAATCAAACATGCTAAAAATGCTCCAATTGAGCTAATTAGCTTATTGAGAGAATATTGCAATTGTTTGACAAAAGTGAAAAATGTAAATTTCCAATTTCAACCAAACATGCTAGAAATGCTCCAATTGAGCTAATTAGCTTATTGAGAGAATATTGCAATTGTTTGACAAAAGTGAAAAATGTAAATTTCAAATTTCAACCAAACGTGCTAGAAATGCTCCAATTGAGCTAATTAGCTTATTGTGAGAATATTACAAACGTCTGACAAAAGTGAAAAATGTAAATTTCCAATTTCAACCAAACATGCTAAAAATGCTCCAATTGAGCTAATTAGCTTATTGAGAGAATATTACAAACGTCTGACAAGAGTGAAAAATGTAAATTTCCAATTTCAACCAAACATGCTAGAAATGCTCCAATTGAGCTAATTAGCTTATTGAGAGAATATTACAAACGTCTGACAAGAGTGAAAAATGTAAATTTCCAATTTCAACCAAACATGCTAGAAATGCTCCAATTGAGCTAATTAGCTTATTGTGAGAATATTGCAATTGTCTGACAAAAGTGAAAAAATTAAATTTCCAATTTCAACCAAACATGCTAGAAATGCTCAAATTGCGCAAATAAGCCTACTGTAAGAATTTTACAAACGTCTGACAAAACTGAAAAATGTAAATTTCCAATTTCAGCCAAACATGCTAAAAATGCTCCAATTGAGCTAATTAGCTTATTGAGAGAATATTACAAACGTCTGACAAAAGTGAAAAATGTAAATTTCCAATTTCAACCAAACATGCTAGAAATGCTCCAATTGAGCTAATTAGCTTATTGTGAGAATATTGCAATTGTCTGACAGAAGTGAAAAATATAAATTTGCAATTTCAACCAAACATGCTAGAAATGCTCCAATTTAGCTAATTAGCTTATTGTGAGAATATTACAAACGTCTGACAACACTGAAAAATGTAAATTTCCAATTTCAACCGAAGATGCTAGAAATGCTCCAATTGAGCTAATTAGCTTATTGTGAGAATATTGCAATTGTCTGACAAAAGTGAAAAATGTAAATTTCCAATTTCAACCAAACGTGCTAGAAATGCTCCAATTGAGCTAATTAGCTTATTGTGAGAATATTACAAACGTCTGACAAAAGTGAAAAATGTAAATTTCCAATTTCAACCAAACATGCTAGAAATGCTCCAATTGAGCTAATTAGCTTATTGTGAGAATATTGCAATTGTCTGACAAAAGTGAAAAAAGTAAATTTCCAATTTCAACCAAACATGCTAGAAATGCTCAAATTGCGCAAATAAGCCTACTGTAAGAATTTTACAAACGTCTGACAAAACTGAAAAATGTAAATTTCCAATTTCAACCAAACATGCTAAAAATGCTCCAATTGAGCTAATTAGCTTATTGTGAGAATATTACAAACGTCTGACAAAAGTGAAAAATGTAAATTTCCAATTTCAACCAAACATGCTAGAAATGCTCCAATTGAGCTAATTAGCTTATTGTGAGAATATTACAAACGTCTAACAAAATTGAAAAATGTAAATTTCCAATTTCAACCAAACATGCTAGAAATGCTCCAATTGAGCTAATTAGCTTATTGTGAGAATATTGCAATTGTCTGACAGAAGTGAAAAATGTAAATTTGCAATTTCAACCAAACATGCTAGAAATGCTCAAATTGCGCAAATAAGCCTACTGTAAAAATTTTACGAACGTCTGACAAAACTGAAAAATGTAAATTTCCAATTTCAACCAAACATGCTAAAAATGCTCCAATTGAGCTAATTAGCTTATTGTGAGAATATTACAAACGTCTGACAAAAGTGAAAAATGTAAATTTCCAATTTCAACCAAACATGCTAGAAATGCTCCAATTGAGCTAATTAGCTTATTGTGAGAATATTACAAACGTCTAACAAAATTGAAAAATGTAAATTTCCAATTTCAACCAAACATGCTAGAAATGCTCCAATTGAACTAATTAGCTTATTGTGAGAATATTGCAATTGTCTGACAGAAGTGAAAAATGTAAATTTGCAATTTCAACCAAACATGCTAGAAATGCTCAAATTGCGCAAATAAGCCTACTGTAAGAATTTTACGAACGTCTGACAAAAGTGAAAAATGTAAATTTCAAATTTCAACCAAACATGCTAGAATTGCTCCAATTGAGCTAATTAGCTTACTGTGAGATTATTGCAATTGTCTGACAAAAGTGAAAAATGTAAATTTCCAATTTCAACCAAACATGCTAGAAATGCTCCAATTGAGCTAATTAGCTTATTGTGAGAATATTACAAACGTCTGACAACACTGAAAAATGTAAATTTCCAATTTCAACCAAAGATGCTAGAAATGCTCCAATTGAGCTTATTAGCTTATTGTGAGAATATTGCAATTGTCTGACAAAAGTGAAAAATGTAAATTTCCAATTTCAACCAAACGTGCTAGAAATGCTCCAATTGAGCTAATTAGCTTATTGTGAGAATATTACAAACGTCTGACAAAAGTGAAAAATGTAAATTTCCAATTTCAACCAAACATGCTAGAAATGCTCCAATTGAGCTAATTAGCTTATTGAGAGAATATTGCAATTGTTTGACAAAAGTGAAAAATGTAAATTTCCAATTTCAACCAAACATGCTAGAAACGCTCCAATTGAGCTAATTAGCTTATTGAGAGAATATTGCAATTGTTTGACAAAAGTGAAAAATGTAAATTTCAAATTTCAACCAAACGTGCTAGAAATGCTCCAATTGAGCTAATTAGCTTATTGTGAGAATATTACAAACGTCTGACAAAAGTGAAAAATGTAAATTTCCAATTTCAACCAAACATGCTAGAAATGCTCCAATTGAGCTAATTAGCTTATTGTGAGAATATTGCAATTGTCTGACAAAAGTGAAAAATGTAAATTTCCAATTTCAACCAAACATGCTAGAAATGCTCCAATTGAGCTAATTAGCTTATTGAGAGAATATTGCAATTGTTTGACAAAAGTGAAAAATGTAAATTTCCAATTTCAACCAAACATGCTAGAAATGCTCCAATTGAGCTAATTAGCTTATTGAGAGAATATTGCAATTGTTTGACAAAAGTGAAAAATGTAAATTTCCAATTTCAACCAAACATGCTAAAAATGCTCCAATTAAGCTAATTAGGTTATTGTGAGAATATTGCAATTGTCTGACAAAAGTGAAAAAAGTAAATTTCCAATTTCAACCAAACATGCTAGAAATGCTCAAATTGCGCAAATAAGCCTACTGTAAGAATTTTACAAACATCTGACAAAACTGAAAAATGTAAACTTCCAATTTCAACCAAACATGCTAAAAATGCTCCAATTGAGCTAATTAGCTTATTGAGAGAATATTACAAACGTCTGACAAACGTGAAAAATGTAAATTTGCAATTTCAATCAAACATGCTAAAAATGCTCCAATTGAGCTAATTAGCTTATTGAGAGAATATTGCAATTGTTTGACAAAAGTGAAAAATGTAAATTTCCAATTTCAACCAAACATGCTAGAAATGCTCCAATTGAGCTAATTAGCTTATTGAGAGAATATTGCAATTGTTTGACAAAAGTGAAAAATGTAAATTTCAAATTTCAACCAAACGTGCTAGAAATGCTCCAATTGAGCTAATTAGCTTATTGTGAGAATATTGCAATTGTCTGACAAAAGTGAAAAATGTAAATTTCCAATTTCAATCAAACATGCTAAAAATGCTCCAATTGAGCTTATTAGCTTATTGTGAGAATATTGCAATTGTCTGACAAAAGTGAAAAATGTAAATTTCCAATTTCAACCAAACGTGCTAGAAATGCTCCAATTGAGCTAATTAGCTTATTGTGAGAATATTACAAACGTCTGACAAAAGTGAAAAATGTAAATTTCCAATTTCAACCAAACATGCTAGAAATGCTCCAATTGAGCTAATTAGCTTATTGAGAGAATATTGCAATTGTTTGACAAAAGTGAAAAATGTAAATTTCCAATTTCAACCAAACATGCTAGAAACGCTCCAATTGAGCTAATTAGCTTATTGAGAGAATATTGCAATTGTTTGACAAAAGTGAAAAATGTAAATTTCAAATTTCAACCAAACGTGCTAGAAATGCTCCAATTGAGCTAATTAGCTTATTGTGAGAATATTACAAACGTCTGACAAAAGTGAAAAATGTAAATTTCCAATTTCAACCAAACATGCTAGAAATGCTCCAATTGAGCTAATTAGCTTATTGTGAGAATATTGCAATTGTCTGACAAAAGTGAAAAATGTAAATTTCCAATTTCAACCAAACATGCTAGAAATGCTCCAATTGAGCTAATTAGCTTATTGAGAGAATATTGCAATTGTTTGACAAAAGTGAAAAATGTAAATTTCCAATTTCAACCAAACATGCTAGAAATGCTCCAATTGAGCTAATTAGCTTATTGAGAGAATATTGCAATTGTTTGACAAAAGTGAAAAATGTAAATTTCCAATTTCAACCAAACATGCTAAAAATGCTCCAATTAAGCTAATTAGGTTATTGTGAGAATATTGCAATTGTCTGACAAAAGTGAAAAAAGTAAATTTCCAATTTCAACCAAACATGCTAGAAATGCTCAAATTGCGCAAATAAGCCTACTGTAAGAATTTTACAAACATCTGACAAAACTGAAAAATGTAAACTTCCAATTTCAACCAAACATGCTAAAAATGCTCCAATTGAGCTAATTAGCTTATTGAGAGAATATTACAAACGTCTGACAAACGTGAAAAATGTAAATTTGTAATTTCAATCAAACATGCTAAAAATGCTCCAATTGAGCTAATTAGCTTATTGAGAGAATATTGCAATTGTTTGACAAAAGTGAAAAATGTAAATTTCCAATTTCAACCAAACATGCTAGAAATGCTCCAATTGAGCTAATTAGCTTATTGAGAGAATATTGCAATTGTTTGACAAAAGTGAAAAATGTAAATTTCAAATTTCAACCAAACGTGCTAGAAATGCTCCAATTGAGCTAATTAGCTTATTGTGAGAATATTGCAATTGTCTGACAAAAGTGAAAAATGTAAATTTCCAATTTCAATCAAACATGCTAAAAATGCTCCAATTGAGCTAATTAGCTTATTGAGAGAATATTGCAATTGTTTGACAAAAGTGAAAAATGTAAATTTCCAATTTCAACCAAACATGCTAGAAATGCTCCAATTGAGCTAATTAGCTTATTGAGAGAATATTGCAATTGTTTGACAAAAGTGAAAAATGTAAATTTCAAATTTCAACCAAACGTGCTAGAAATGCTCCAATTGAGCTAATTAGCTTATTGTGAGAATATTACAAACGTCTGACAAAAGTGAAAAATGTAAATTTCCAATTTCAACCAAACATGCTAGAAATGCTCCAATTGAGCTAATTAGCTTATTGTGAGAATATTGCAATTGTCTGACAAAAGTGAAAAAAGTAAATTTCCAATTTCAACCAAACATGCTAGACTTTCTCAAATTGCGCAAATAAGCCTACTGTAAGAATTTTACAAACGTCTGACAAAACTGAAAAATGTAAATTTCCAATTTCAACCAAACATGCTAAAAATGCTCCACTTGAGCTAATTAGCTTATTGAGAGAAAATTACAAACGTCTGACAAGAGTGAAAAATGTAAATTTCCAATTTCAACCAAACATGCTAGAAATGCTCCAATTGAGCTAATTAGCTTATTGTGAGAATATTGCAATTGTCTGACAAAAGTGAAAAAATTAAATTTCCAATTTCAACCAAACATGCTAGAAATGCTCAAATTGCGCAAATAAGCCTACTGTAAGAATTTTACAAACGTCTGACAAAACTGAAAAATGTAAATTTCCAATTTCAACCAAACATGCTAAAAATGCTCCAATTGAGCTAATTAGCTTATTGAGAGAATATTACAAACGTCTGACAAAAGTGAAAAATGTAAATTTCCAATTTCAACCAAACATGCTAGAAATGCTCCAATTGAGCTAATTAGCTTATTGTGAGAATATTGCAATTGTCTGACAGAAGTGAAAAATATAAATTTGCAATTTCAACCAAACATGCTAGAAATGCTCCAATTTAGCTAATTAGCTTATTGTGAGAATATTACAAACGTCTGACAACACTGAAAAATGTAAATTTCCAATTTCAACCGAAGATGCTAGAAATGCTCCAATTGAGCTAATTAGCTTATTGTGAGAATATTGCAATTGTCTGACAAAAGTGAAAAATGTAAATTTCCAATTTCAACCAAACGTGCTAGAAATGCTCCAATTGAGCTAATTAGCTTATTGTGAGAATATTACAAACGTCTGACAAAAGTGAAAAATGTAAATTTCCAATTTCAACCAAACATGCTAGAAATGCTCCAATTGAGCTAATTAGCTTATTGTGAGAATATTGCAATTGTCTGACAAAAGTGAAAAATGTAAATTTCCAATTTCAACCAAACATGCTAGAAATGCTCCAATTGAGCTAATTAGCTTATTGTGAGAATATTGCAATTGTCTGACAAAAGTGAAAAAAGTAAATTTCCAATTTCAACCAAACATGCTAGAAATGCTCAAATTGCGCAAATAAGCCTACTGTAAGAATTTTACAAACGTCTGACAAAACTGAAAAATGTAAATTTCCAATTTCAACCAAACATGCTAAAAATGCTCCAATTGAGCTAATTAGCTTATTGTGAGAATATTACAAACGTCTGACAAAAGTGAAAAATGTAAATTTCCAATTTCAACCAAACATGCTAGAAATGCTCCAATTGAGCTAATTAGCTTATTGTGAGAATATTACAAACGTCTAACAAAATTGAAAAATGTAAATTTCCAATTTCAACCAAACATGCTAGAAATGCTCCAATTGAGCTAATTAGCTTATTGTGAGAATATTGCAATTGTCTGACAGAAGTGAAAAATGTAAATTTGCAATCTCAACCAAACATGCTAGAAATGCTCCAATTGAGCTAATTAGCTTATTGTGAGAATATTGCAATTGTCTGACAAAAGTGAAAAAAGTAAATTTCCAATTTCAACCAAACATGCTAGAAATGCTCAAATTGCGCAAATAAGCCTACTGTAAGAATTTTACAAACGTCTGACAAAACTGAAAAATGTAAATTTCCAATTTCAACCAAACATGCTAAAAATGCTCCAATTGAGCTAATTAGCTTATTGTGAGAATATTACAAACGTCTGACAAAAGTGAAAAATGTAAATTTCCAATTTCAACCAAACATGCTAGAAATGCTCCATTTGAGCTAATTAGCTTATTGTGAGAATATTACAAACGTCTAACAAAATTGAAAAATGTAAATTTCCAATTTCAACCAAACATGCTAGAAATGCTCCAATTGAGCTAATTAGCTTATTGTGAGAATATTGCAATTGTCTGACAGAAGTGAAAAATGTAAATTTGCAATTTCAACGAAACATGCTAGAAATGCTCAAATTGCGCAAATAAGCCTACTGTAAGAATTTTACGAACGTCTGACAAAACTGAAAAATGTAAATTTCCAATTTCAACCAAACATGCTAAAAATGCTCCAATTGAGCTAATTAGCTTATTGTGAGAATATTACAAACGTCTGACAACACTGAATAATGTAAATTTCTAATTTCAACAAACATGCTAGAAATGCTCCAAATGAGCTAATTAGCTTATTGAGAGAATATTGCAATTGTCTGACAAAAGTGAAAAATGTAAATTTCCAATTTCAACCAAACATGCTAGAAATGCTCCAATTGAGCTAATTAGCTTATTGTGAGAATATTGCAATTGTCTGACAAAAGTGAAAAATGTAAATTTCCAATTTCAACCAAACATGCTAGAATTGCTCCAATTGAGCTAATTAGCTTACTGTGAGATTATTGCAATTGTCTGACAAAAGTGAAAAATGTAAATTTCCAATTTCAACCAAACATGCTAGAAATGCTCCAATTGAGCTAATTAGCTTATTGTGAGAATATTACAAACGTCTGACAACACTGAAAAATGTAAATTTCCAATTTCAACCAAAGATGCTAGAAATGCTCCAATTGAGCTAATTAGCTTATTGAGAGAATATTGCAATTGTTTGACAAAAGTGAAAAATGTAAATTTCCAATTTCAACCAAACGTGCTAGAAATGCTCCAATTGAGCTAATTAGCTTATTGTGAGAATATTACAAACGTCTGACAAAAGTGAAAAATGTAAATTTCCAATTTCAACCAAACATGCTAGAAATGCTCCAATTGAGCTAATTAGCTTATTGAGAGAATATTGCAATTGTTTGACAAAAGTGAAAAATGTAAATTTCCAATTTCAACCAAACATGCTAGAAACGCTCCAATTGAGCTAATTAGCTTATTGAGAGAATATTGCAATTGTCTGACAAAAGTGAAAAAATTAAATTTCCAATTTCAACCAAACATGCTAGAAATGCTCCAATTGAGCTAATTAGCTTATTGAGAGAATATTGCAATTGTTTGACAAAAGTGAAAAATGTAAATTTCCAATTTCAACCAAACATGCTAGAAACGCTCCAATTGAGCTAATTAGCTTATTGAGAGAATATTGCAATTGTCTGACAAAAGTGAAAAAATTAAATTTCCAATTTCAACCAAACATGCTAGAAATGCTCAAATTGCGCAAATAAGCCTACTGTAAGAATTTTACAAACGTCTGACAAAACTGAAAAATGTAAATTTCCAATTTCAACCAAACATGCTAAAAATGCTCCAATTGAGCTAATTAGCTTATTGAGAGAATATTACAAACGTCTGACAAAAGTGAAAAATGTAAATTTCCAATTTCAACCAAACATGCTAGAAATGCTCCAATTGAGCTAATTAGCTTATTGTGAGAATATTGCAATTGTCTGACAGAAGTGAAAAATATAAATTTGCAATTTCAACCAAACATGCTAGAAATGCTCCAATTTAGCTAATTAGCTTATTGTGAGAATATTACAAACGTCTGACAACACTGAAAAATGTAAATTTCCAATTTCAACCGAAGATGCTAGAAATGCTCCAATTGAGCTAATTAGCTTATTGTGAGAATATTGCAATTGTCTGACAAAAGTGAAAAATGTAAATTTCCAATTTCAACCAAACGTGCTAGAAATGCTCCAATTGAGCTAATTAGCTTATTGTGAGAATATTACAAACGTCTGACAAAAGTGAAAAATGTAAATTTCCAATTTCAACCAAACATGCTAGAAATGCTCCAATTGAGCTAATTAGCTTATTGTGAGAATATTGCAATTGTCTGACAAAAGTGAAAAATGTAAATTTCCAATTTCAACCAAACATGCTAGAAATGCTCCAATTGAGCTAATTAGCTTATTGTGAGAATATTGCAATTGTCTGACAAAAGTGAAAAAAGTAAATTTCCAATTTCAACCAAACATGCTAGAAATGCTCAAATTGCGCAAATAAGCCTACTGTAAGAATTTTACAAACGTCTGACAAAACTGAAAAATGTAAATTTCCAATTTCAACCAAACATGCTAAAAATGCTCCAATTGAGCTAATTAGCTTATTGTGAGAATATTACAAACGTCTGACAAAAGTGAAAAATGTAAATTTCCAATTTCAACCAAACATGCTAGAAATGCTCCAATTGAGCTAATTAGCTTATTGTGAGAATATTACAAACGTCTAACAAAATTGAAAAATGTAAATTTCCAATTTCAACCAAACATGCTAGAAATGCTCCAATTGAGCTAATTAGCTTATTGTGAGAATATTGCAATTGTCTGACAGAAGTGAAAAATGTAAATTTGCAATCTCAACCAAACATGCTAGAAATGCTCCAATTGAGCTAATTAGCTTATTGTGAGAATATTGCAATTGTCTGACAAAAGTGAAAAAAGTAAATTTGCAATTTCAACCAAACATGCTAGAAATGCTCAAATTGCGCAAATAAGCCTACTGTAAGAATTTTACGAACGTCTGACAAAACTGAAAAATGTAAATTTCCAATTTCAACCAAACATGCTAAAAATGCTCCAATTGAGCTAATTAGCTTATTGTGAGAATATTACAAACGTCTGACAACACTGAATTATGTAAATTTCTAATTTCAACAAACATGCTAGAAATGCTCCAAATGAGCTAATTAGCTTATTGAGAGAATATTGCAATTGTCTGACAAAAGTGAAAAATGTAAATTTCCAATTTCAACCAAACATGCTAGAAATGCTCCAATTGAGCTAATTAGCTTATTGTGAGAATATTGCAATTGTCTGACAAAAGTGAAAAATGTAAATTTCCAATTTCAACCAAACATGCTAGAATTGCTCCAATTGAGCTAATTAGCTTACTGTGAGATTATTGCAATTGTCTGACAAAAGTGAAAAATGTAAATTTCCAATTTCAACCAAACATGCTAGAAATGCTCCAATTGAGCTAATTAGCTTATTGTGAGAATATTACAAACGTCTGACAACACTGAAAAATGTAAATTTCCAATTTCAACCAAAGATGCTAGAAATGCTCCAATTGAGCTTATTAGCTTATTGTGAGAATATTGCAATTGTCTGACAAAAGTGAAAAATGTAAATTTCCAATTTCAACCAAACGTGCTAGAAATGCTCCAATTGAGCTAATTAGCTTATTGTGAGAATATTACAAACGTCTGACAAAAGTGAAAAATGTAAATTTCCAATTTCAACCAAACATGCTAGAAATGCTCCAATTGAGCTAATTAGCTTATTGAGAGAATATTGCAATTGTTTGACAAAAGTGAAAAATGTAAATTTCCAATTTCAACCAAACATGCTAGAAACGCTCCAATTGAGCTAATTAGCTTATTGAGAGAATATTGCAATTGTTTGACAAAAGTGAAAAATGTAAATTTCAAATTTCAACCAAACGTGCTAGAAATGCTCCAATTGAGCTAATTAGCTTATTGTGAGAATATTACAAACGTCTGACAAAAGTGAAAAATGTAAATTTCCAATTTCAACCAAACATGCTAGAAATGCTCCAATTGAGCTAATTAGCTTATTGAGAGAATATTGCAATTGTTTGACAAAAGTGAAAAATGTAAATTTCCAATTTCAACCAAACATGCTAGAAATGCTCCAATTGAGCTAATTAGCTTATTGAGAGAATATTGCAATTGTTTGACAAAAGTGAAAAATGTAAATTTCAAATTTCAACCAAACGTGCTAGAAATGCTCCAATTGAGCTAATTAGCTTATTGTGAGAATATTACAATCGTCTGACAAAAGTGAAAAATGTAAATTTCCAATTTCAACCAAACATGCTAAAAATGCTCCAATTGAGCTAATTAGGTTATTGTGAGAATATTGCAATTGTCTGACAAAAGTGAAAAAAGTAAATTTCCAATTTCAACCAAACATGCTAGAAATGCTCAAATTGAGCTAATTAGCTTATTGTGAGAATATTGCAATTGTCTGACAGAAGTGAAAAATATAAATTTGCAATTTCAACCAAACATGCTAGAAATGCTCCAATTTAGCTAATTAGCTTATTGTGAGAATATTACAAACGTCTGACAACACTGAAAAATGTAAATTTCCAATTTCAACCGAAGATGCTAGAAATGCTCCAATTGAGCTAATTAGCTTATTGTGAGAATATTGCAATTGTCTGACAAAAGTGAAAAATGTAAATTTCCAATTTCAACCAAACGTGCTAGAAATGCTCCAATTGAGCTAATTAGCTTATTGTGAGAATATTACAAACGTCTGACAAAAGTGAAAAATGTAAATTTCCAATTTCAACCAAACATGCTAGAAATGCTCCAATTGAGCTAATTAGCTTATTGTGAGAATATTGCAATTGTCTGACAAAAGTGAAAAATGTAAATTTCCAATTTCAACCAAACATGCTAGAAATGCTCCAATTGAGCTAATTAGCTTATTGTGAGAATATTGCAATTGTCTGACAAAAGTGAAAAAAGTAAATTTCCAATTTCAACCAAACATGCTAGAAATGCTCAAATTGCGCAAATAAGCCTACTGTAAGAATTTTACAAACGTCTGACAAAACTGAAAAATGTAAATTTCCAATTTCAACCAAACATGCTAAAAATGCTCCAATTGAGCTAATTAGCTTATTGTGAGAATATTACAAACGTCTGACAAAAGTGAAAAATGTAAATTTCCAATTTCAACCAAACATGCTAGAAATGCTCCAATTGAGCTAATTAGCTTATTGTGAGAATATTACAAACGTCTAACAAAATTGAAAAATGTAAATTTCCAATTTCAACCAAACATGCTAGAAATGCTCCAATTGAGCTAATTAGCTTATTGTGAGAATATTGCAATTGTCTGACAGAAGTGAAAAATGTAAATTTGCAATCTCAACCAAACATGCTAGAAATGCTCCAATTGAGCTAATTAGCTTATTGTGAGAATATTGCAATTGTCTGACAAAAGTGAAAAAAGTAAATTTCCAATTTCAACCAAACATGCTAGAAATGCTCAAATTGCGCAAATAAGCCTACTGTAAGAATTTTACAAACGTCTGACAAAACTGAAAAATGTAAATTTCCAATTTCAACCAAACATGCTAAAAATGCTCCAATTGAGCTAATTAGCTTATTGTGAGAATATTACAAACGTCTGACAAAAGTGAAAAATGTAAATTTCCAATTTCAACCAAACATGCTAGAAATGCTCCATTTGAGCTAATTAGCTTATTGTGAGAATATTACAAACGTCTAACAAAATTGAAAAATGTAAATTTCCAATTTCAACCAAACATGCTAGAAATGCTCCAATTGAGCTAATTAGCTTATTGTGAGAATATTGCAATTGTCTGACAGAAGTGAAAAATGTAAATTTGCAATTTCAACGAAACATGCTAGAAATGCTCAAATTGCGCAAATAAGCCTACTGTAAGAATTTTACGAACGTCTGACAAAACTGAAAAATGTAAATTTCCAATTTCAACCAAACATGCTAAAAATGCTCCAATTGAGCTAATTAGCTTATTGTGAGAATATTACAAACGTCTGACAACACTGAATAATGTAAATTTCTAATTTCAACAAACATGCTAGAAATGCTCCAAATGAGCTAATTAGCTTATTGAGAGAATATTGCAATTGTCTGACAAAAGTGAAAAATGTAAATTTCCAATTTCAACCAAACATGCTAGAAATGCTCCAATTGAGCTAATTAGCTTATTGTGAGAATATTGCAATTGTCTGA
This sequence comes from Watersipora subatra, assembly GCF_963576615.1. NCBI lineage: Eukaryota > Metazoa > Bryozoa > Gymnolaemata > Cheilostomatida > Watersiporidae > Watersipora > Watersipora subatra. The sequence continues at coordinate 99,546 of NW_027045279.1, forward strand.
CAAAAGTGAAAAATGTAAATTTCCAATTTCAACCAAACATGCTAGAATTGCTCCAATTGAGCTAATTAGCTTACTGTGAGATTATTGCAATTGTCTGACAAAAGTGAAAAATGTAAATTTCCAATTTCAACCAAACATGCTAGAAATGCTCCAATTGAGCTAATTAGCTTATTGTGAGAATATTACAAACGTCTGACAACACTGAAAAATGTAAATTTCCAATTTCAACCAAAGATGCTAGAAATGCTCCAATTGAGCTAATTAGCTTATTGAGAGAATATTGCAATTGTTTGACAAAAGTGAAAAATGTAAATTTCCAATTTCAACCAAACGTGCTAGAAATGCTCCAATTGAGCTAATTAGCTTATTGTGAGAATATTACAAACGTCTGACAAAAGTGAAAAATGTAAATTTCCAATTTCAACCAAACATGCTAGAAATGCTCCAATTGAGCTAATTAGCTTATTGAGAGAATATTGCAATTGTTTGACAAAAGTGAAAAATGTAAATTTCCAATTTCAACCAAACATGCTAGAAACGCTCCAATTGAGCTAATTAGCTTATTGAGAGAATATTGCAATTGTCTGACAAAAGTGAAAAAATTAAATTTCCAATTTCAACCAAACATGCTAGAAATGCTCCAATTGAGCTAATTAGCTTATTGAGAGAATATTGCAATTGTTTGACAAAAGTGAAAAATGTAAATTTCCAATTTCAACCAAACATGCTAGAAACGCTCCAATTGAGCTAATTAGCTTATTGAGAGAATATTGCAATTGTCTGACAAAAGTGAAAAAATTAAATTTCCAATTTCAACCAAACATGCTAGAAATGCTCAAATTGCGCAAATAAGCCTACTGTAAGAATTTTACAAACGTCTGACAAAACTGAAAAATGTAAATTTCCAATTTCAACCAAACATGCTAAAAATGCTCCAATTGAGCTAATTAGCTTATTGAGAGAATATTACAAACGTCTGACAAAAGTGAAAAATGTAAATTTCCAATTTCAACCAAACATGCTAGAAATGCTCCAATTGAGCTAATTAGCTTATTGTGAGAATATTGCAATTGTCTGACAGAAGTGAAAAATATAAATTTGCAATTTCAACCAAACATGCTAGAAATGCTCCAATTTAGCTAATTAGCTTATTGTGAGAATATTACAAACGTCTGACAACACTGAAAAATGTAAATTTCCAATTTCAACCGAAGATGCTAGAAATGCTCCAATTGAGCTAATTAGCTTATTGTGAGAATATTGCAATTGTCTGACAAAAGTGAAAAATGTAAATTTCCAATTTCAACCAAACGTGCTAGAAATGCTCCAATTGAGCTAATTAGCTTATTGTGAGAATATTACAAACGTCTGACAAAAGTGAAAAATGTAAATTTCCAATTTCAACCAAACATGCTAGAAATGCTCCAATTGAGCTAATTAGCTTATTGTGAGAATATTGCAATTGTCTGACAAAAGTGAAAAATGTAAATTTCCAATTTCAACCAAACATGCTAGAAATGCTCCAATTGAGCTAATTAGCTTATTGTGAGAATATTGCAATTGTCTGACAAAAGTGAAAAAAGTAAATTTCCAATTTCAACCAAACATGCTAGAAATGCTCAAATTGCGCAAATAAGCCTACTGTAAGAATTTTACAAACGTCTGACAAAACTGAAAAATGTAAATTTCCAATTTCAACCAAACATGCTAAAAATGCTCCAATTGAGCTAATTAGCTTATTGTGAGAATATTACAAACGTCTGACAAAAGTGAAAAATGTAAATTTCCAATTTCAACCAAACATGCTAGAAATGCTCCAATTGAGCTAATTAGCTTATTGTGAGAATATTACAAACGTCTAACAAAATTGAAAAATGTAAATTTCCAATTTCAACCAAACATGCTAGAAATGCTCCAATTGAGCTAATTAGCTTATTGTGAGAATATTGCAATTGTCTGACAGAAGTGAAAAATGTAAATTTGCAATCTCAACCAAACATGCTAGAAATGCTCCAATTGAGCTAATTAGCTTATTGTGAGAATATTGCAATTGTCTGACAAAAGTGAAAAAAGTAAATTTGCAATTTCAACCAAACATGCTAGAAATGCTCAAATTGCGCAAATAAGCCTACTGTAAGAATTTTACGAACGTCTGACAAAACTGAAAAATGTAAATTTCCAATTTCAACCAAACATGCTAAAAATGCTCCAATTGAGCTAATTAGCTTATTGTGAGAATATTACAAACGTCTGACAACACTGAATTATGTAAATTTCTAATTTCAACAAACATGCTAGAAATGCTCCAAATGAGCTAATTAGCTTATTGAGAGAATATTGCAATTGTCTGACAAAAGTGAAAAATGTAAATTTCCAATTTCAACCAAACATGCTAGAAATGCTCCAATTGAGCTAATTAGCTTATTGTGAGAATATTGCAATTGTCTGACAAAAGTGAAAAATGTAAATTTCCAATTTCAACCAAACATGCTAGAATTGCTCCAATTGAGCTAATTAGCTTACTGTGAGATTATTGCAATTGTCTGACAAAAGTGAAAAATGTAAATTTCCAATTTCAACCAAACATGCTAGAAATGCTCCAATTGAGCTAATTAGCTTATTGTGAGAATATTACAAACGTCTGACAACACTGAAAAATGTAAATTTCCAATTTCAACCAAAGATGCTAGAAATGCTCCAATTGAGCTTATTAGCTTATTGTGAGAATATTGCAATTGTCTGACAAAAGTGAAAAATGTAAATTTCCAATTTCAACCAAACGTGCTAGAAATGCTCCAATTGAGCTAATTAGCTTATTGTGAGAATATTACAAACGTCTGACAAAAGTGAAAAATGTAAATTTCCAATTTCAACCAAACATGCTAGAAATGCTCCAATTGAGCTAATTAGCTTATTGAGAGAATATTGCAATTGTTTGACAAAAGTGAAAAATGTAAATTTCCAATTTCAACCAAACATGCTAGAAACGCTCCAATTGAGCTAATTAGCTTATTGAGAGAATATTGCAATTGTTTGACAAAAGTGAAAAATGTAAATTTCAAATTTCAACCAAACGTGCTAGAAATGCTCCAATTGAGCTAATTAGCTTATTGTGAGAATATTACAAACGTCTGACAAAAGTGAAAAATGTAAATTTCCAATTTCAACCAAACATGCTAGAAATGCTCCAATTGAGCTAATTAGCTTATTGAGAGAATATTGCAATTGTTTGACAAAAGTGAAAAATGTAAATTTCCAATTTCAACCAAACATGCTAGAAATGCTCCAATTGAGCTAATTAGCTTATTGAGAGAATATTGCAATTGTTTGACAAAAGTGAAAAATGTAAATTTCAAATTTCAACCAAACGTGCTAGAAATGCTCCAATTGAGCTAATTAGCTTATTGTGAGAATATTACAATCGTCTGACAAAAGTGAAAAATGTAAATTTCCAATTTCAACCAAACATGCTAAAAATGCTCCAATTGAGCTAATTAGGTTATTGTGAGAATATTGCAATTGTCTGACAAAAGTGAAAAAAGTAAATTTCCAATTTCAACCAAACATGCTAGAAATGCTCAAATTGCGCAAATAAGCCTACTGTAAGAATTTTACAAACATCTGACAAAACTGAAAAATGTAAACTTCCAATTTCAACCAAACATGCTAAAAATGCTCCAATTGAGCTAATTAGCTTATTGAGAGAATATTACAAACGTCTGACAAACGTGAAAAATGTAAATTTGCAATTTCAACCAAACATGCTAGAAATGCTCAAATTGCGCAAATAAGCCTACTGTAAGAATTTTACAAACGTCTGACAAAACTGAAGAATGTAAATTTCCAATTTCAACCAAACATGCTAAAAATGCTCCAATTGAGCTAATTAGCTTATTGTGAGAATATTACAAACGTCTGACAACACTGAAAAATGTAAATTTCTAATTTCAACCAAACATGCTAGAAATGCTCCAAATGAGCTAATTAGCTTATTGAGAGAATATTGCAATTGTCTGACAAAAGTGAAAAATGTAAATTTCCAATTTCAACCAAACATGCTAGAATTGCTCCAATTGAGCTAATTAGCTTATTGTGAGAATATTGCAATTGTCTGACAAAAGTGAAAAATGTGAATTTCCAATTTCAACCAAACATGCTAGAATTGCTCCAATTGAGCTAATTAGCTTACTGTGAGATTATTGCAATTGTCTGACAAAAGTGAAAAATGTAAATTTCCAATTTCAATCAAACATGCTAAAAATGCTCCAATTGAGCTAATTAGCTTATTGAGAGAATATTGCAATTGTTTGACAAAAGTGAAAAATGTAAATTTCCAATTTCAACCAAACATGCTAGAAATGCTCCAATTGAGCTAATTAGCTTATTGAGAGAATATTGCAATTGTTTGACAAAAGTGAAAAATGTAAATTTCAAATTTCAACCAAACGTGCTAGAAATGCTCCAATTGAGCTAATTAGCTTATTGTGAGAATATTACAAACGTCTAACAAAATTGAAAAATGTAAATTTCCAATTTCAACCAAACATGCTAGAAATGCTCCAATTGAGCTAATTAGCTTATTGTGAGAATATTGCAATTGTCTGACAGAAGTGAAAAATGTAAATTTGCAATTTCAACCAAACATGCTAGAAATGCTCCAATTTAGCTACTTAGCTTATTGTGAGAATATTACAAACGTCTGACAACACTGAAAAATGTAAATTTCCAATTTCAACCGAAGGTGCTAGAAATGCTCCAATTGAGCTAATTAGCTTATTGTGAGAATATTGCAATTGTCTGACAAAAGTGAAAAATGTAAATTTCCAATTTCAACCAAACGTCCTAGAAATGCTCCAATTGAGCTAATTAGCTTATTGTGAGAATATTACAAACGTCTGACAAAAGTGAAAAATGTAAATTTCCAATTTCAACCAAACATGCTAGAAATGCTCCAATTGAGCTAATTAGCTTATTGTGAGAATATTGCAATTGTCTGACAAAAGTGAAAAATGTAAATTTCCAATTTCAACCAAACATGCTAGAAATGCTCCAATTGAGCTAATTAGCTTATTGTGAGAATATTGCAATTGTCTGACAAAAGTGAAAAATGTAAATTTCCAATTTTAATCAAACATGCTAGAAATGCTCCAATTGAGCTAATTAGCTTATTGAGAGAATATTGCAATTGTTTGACAAAAGTGAAAAATGTAAATTTCCAATTTCAACCGAACATGCTAGAAATGCTCCAATTGAGCTAATTAGCTTATTGAGAGAATATTGCAATTGTTTGACAAAAGTGAAAAATGTAAATTTCAAATTTCAACCAAACGTGCTAGAAATGCTCCAATTGAGCTAATTAGCTTATTGTGAGAATATTGCAATTGTCTGACAAAAGTGAAAAATGTAAATTTCCAATTTCAATCAAACATGCTAAAAATGCTCCAATTGAGCTAATTAGCTTATTGAGAGAATATTGCAATTGTTTGACAAAAGTGAAAAATGTAAATTTCCAATTTCAACCAAACATGCTAGAAATGCTCCAATTGAGCTAATTAGCTTATTGAGAGAATATTGCAATTGTTTGACAAAAGTGAAAAATGTAAATTTCCAATTTCAACCAAACATGCTAGAAACGCTCCAATTGAGCTAATTAGCTTATTGAGAGAATATTGCAATTGTTTGACAAAAGTGAAAAATGTAAATTTCAAATTTCAACCAAACGTGCTAGAAATGCTCCAATTGAGCTAATTAGCTTATTGTGAGAATATTACAAACGTCTGACAAAAGTGAAAAATGTAAATTTCCAATTTCAACCAAACATGCTAGAAATGCTCCAATTGAGCTAATTAGCTTATTGTGAGAATATTGCAATTGTCTGACAAAAGTGAAAAATGTAAATTTCCAATTTCAACCAAACATGCTAGAAATGCTCCAATTGAGCTAATTAGCTTATTGAGAGAATATTGCAATTGTTTGACAAAAGTGAAAAATGTAAATTTCCAATTTCAACCAAACATGCTAGAAATGCTCCAATTGAGCTAATTAGCTTATTGAGAGAATATTGCAATTGTTTGACAAAAGTGAAAAATGTAAATTTCAAATTTCAACCAAACGTGCTAGAAATGCTCCAATTGAGCTAATTAGCTTATTGTGAGAATATTACAATCGTCTGACAAAAGTGAAAAATGTAAATTTCCAATTTCAACCAAACATGCTAAAAATGCTCCAATTGAGCTAATTAGGTTATTGTGAGAATATTGCAATTGTCTGACAAAAGTGAAAAAAATAAATTTCCAATTTCAACCAAACATGCTAGAAATGCTCAAATTGCGCAAATAAGCCTACTGTAAGAATTTTACAAACATCTGACAAAACTGAAAAATGTAAACTTCCAATTTCAACCAAACATGCTAAAAATGCTCCAATTGAGCTAATTAGCTTATTGAGAGAATATTACAAACGTCTGACAAACGTGAAAAATGTAAATTTGCAATTTCAACCAAACATGCTAGAAATGCTCAAATTGCGCAAATAAGCCTACTGTAAGAATTTTACAAACGTCTGACAAAACTGAAGAATGTAAATTTCCAATTTCAACCAAACATGCTAAAAATGCTCCAATTGAGCTAATTAGCTTATTGTGAGAATATTACAAACGTCTGACAACACTGAAAAATGTAAATTTCTAATTTCAACCAAACATGCTAGAAATGCTCCAAATGAGCTAATTAGCTTATTGAGAGAATATTGCAATTGTCTGACAAAAGTGAAAAATGTAAATTTCCAATTTCAACCAAACATGCTAGAATTGCTCCAATTGAGCTAATTAGCTTATTGTGAGAATATTGCAATTGTCTGACAAAAGTGAAAAATGTGAATTTCCAATTTCAACCAAACATGCTAGAATTGCTCCAATTGAGCTAATTAGCTTACTGTGAGATTATTGCAATTGTCTGACAAAAGTGAAAAATGTAAATTTCCAATTTCAATCAAACATGCTAAAAATGCTCCAATTGAGCTAATTAGCTTATTGAGAGAATATTGCAATTGTTTGACAAAAGTGAAAAATGTAAATTTCAAATTTCAACCAAACGTGCTAGAAATGCTCCAATTGAGCTAATTAGCTTATTGTGAGAATATTACAAACGTCTAACAAAATTGAAAAATGTAAATTTCCATTTTCAACCAAACATGCTAGAAATGCTCCAATTGAGCTAATTAGCTTATTGTGAGAATACTGCAATTGTCTGACAGAAGTGAAAAATGTAAATTTGCAATTTCAACCAAACATGCTAGGAATGCTCCAATTTAGCTACTTAGCTTATTGTGAGAATATTACAAACGTCTGACAACACTGAAAAATGTAAATTTCCAATTTCAACCGAAGGTGCTAGAAATGCTCCAATTGAGCTAATTAGCTTATTGAGAGAATATTTCAATTGTTTGACAAAAGTGAAAAATGTAAATTTCCAATTTCAACCAAACATGCTAGAAATGCTCCAATTGAGCTAATTAGCTTATTGAGAGAATATTGCAATTGTTTGACAAAAGTGAAAAATGTAAATTTCAAATTTCAACCAAACGTGCTAGAAATGCTCCAATTGAGCTAATTAGCTTATTGTGAGAATATTACAAACGTCTAACAAAATTGAAAAATGTAAATTTCCAATTTTAACCAAACATGCTAGAAATGCTCCAATTGAGCTAATTAGCTTATTGTGAGAATATTGCAATTGTCTGACAGAAGTGAAAAATGTAAATTTGCAATTTCAACCAAACATGCTAGAAATGCTCCAATTTAGCTACTTAGCTTATTGTGAGAATATTACAAACGTCTGACAACACTGAAAAATGTAAATTTCCAATTTCAACCGAAGGTGCTAGAAATGCTCCAATTGAGCTAATTAGCTTATTGTGAGAATATTGCAATTGTCTGACAAAAGTGAAAAATGTAAATTTCCAATTTCAACCAAACGTGCTAGAAATGCTCCAATTGAGCTAATTAGCTTATTGTGAGAATATTACAAACGTCTGACAAAAGTGAAAAATGTAAATTTCCAATTTCAACCAAACATGCTAGAAATGCTCCAATTGAGCTAATTAGCTTATTGTGAGAATATTGCAATTGTCTGACAAAAGTGAAAAATGTAAATTTCCAATTTCAACCAAACATGCTAGAAATGCTCCAATTGAGCTAATTAGCTTATTGTGAGAATATTGCAATTGTCTGACAAAAGTGAAAAATGTAAATTTCCAATTTCAATCAAACATCCTAGAAATGCTCCAATTGAGCTAATTAGCTTATTGAGAGAATATTGCAATTGTTTGACAAAAGTGAAAAATGTAAATTTCCAATTTCAACCGAACATGCTAGAAATGCTCCAATTGAGCTAATTAGCTTATTGAGAGAATATTGCAATTGTTTGACAAAAGTGAAAAATGTAAATTTCAAATTTCAACCAAACGCGCTAGAAATGCTCCAATTGAGCTAATTAGCTTATTGTGAGAATATTGCAATTGTCTGACAAAAGTGAAAAATGTAAATTTCCAATTTCAATCAAACATGCTAAAAATGCTCCAATTGAGCTAATTAGCTTATTGAGAGAATATTGCAATTGTTTGACAAAAGTGAAAAATGTAAATTTCCAATTTCAACCAAACATGCTAGAAATGCTCCAATTGAGCTAATTAGCTTATTGAGAGAATATTGCAATTGTTTGACAAAAGTGAAAAATGTAAATTTCCAATTTCAACCAAACATGCTAGAAATGCTCCAATTGAGCTAATTAGCTTATTGAGAGAATATTGCAATTGTTTGACAAAAGTGAAAAATGTAAATTTCCAAT